>NC_048232.1:28166922-28190280 GCF_002007445.2 Ailuropoda melanoleuca | reverse complement strand
AGGAGATAATGCTAAGTGAAATAAGTCAAGCAGAGAAAGACAATTATCATACGATTTCTCTCATCTGTGGAACATAAGAACTAGGAAGATCGGTAGGGGAAGAACGGGATAAAGAAAGGGGGGTAATCAGAAGGGGGAGTGAAGCATGGGAGACTGTGGACGNAAAGTGAAATAAGTCAAGCAGAGAAAGACAATTATCATACGATTTCTCTCATCTGTGGAACATAAGAACTAGGAAGATCGGTAGGGGAAGAACGGGATAAAGAAAGGGGGGTAATCAGAAGGGGGAGTGAAGCATGGGAGACTGTGGACGCTGAGAAACAAACTGAGGGCTTCAGAGGGGAGGGGAATGGGGGAATGGGATAGACTGGTGATGGGTAGTAAGGAGGGCACATATTGCATGGTGCGCTTGGTGTTATACGCAACTAATGAATCATCGAACCTTGCATCAGAAACCAGGGATGTACTGTATGGTGACTAACATAATGTAATAAAAAAACATTAAAAAAAATACCGTCTAGTTGTTAGTGGTGTGTTTGTTGTGGTTTTGGGTGGAGACTTTCAGTGGCTCTTAGCCCCAGGGTACACAGTCTCTAAGTGAGCTTGCATCCCTGGCCATGTGAGTGCCTCTCTGGCCCCCAGTGGAATGGACTTCCAAAGTCCTGACTCCCTCTGTGAGCCTGCCCTTCAGCCTCGTGGAGAGGCATTTCCTGCTCACCTATCCTCTGAGGGGTGTGCTAGGCTCAACCCTCTTGCATCCCAGTGATACGTGGTTCTTCCCAGTCCCAGTCATTCCTTGTTTGCCAGCTGTGTCCTGACTGCAATCCAGAGGGATGGTTCCTGCTTTCCTGGGAACCCCAGCAAACCTAACTATCCAGTGGGCTGCAATCACATCTTCGCCAATGAGATCTGAATCCCAGACATGGGGGAGGGGCCCCCTTCGAAGTTTGTTCCTTTCTTGGGTACTCTCCCTTAGCCCTAGAGTGTTCTTTAAAGTTGTCTGTACCCGTTTATACTTAATCCCTTTGGACTATGACTGATACTGGAAGTAATATGAAAGTTTATAATCAGAATATTTAGAACTTCAGCCCTTTTCCCCTCACTTGGCTACCTGAATGCTGGCAGCCAGGCTTATGCTCCCCATCCAGAAGATAAGATTCTTCTGTGAAAAATTTGACAGCGATATCGGGGGTACCCAAGCAGTTTCAGAAATGTCAGTCAACAAATCCTACTTAACATGAATCAATAGCTTCCAGTCAGCTTCTTTGTGTCCTCATCTTAAGTACGTACAGACAACCAAGGATCATCAGGCATTTGAGGAAAGCCTTTAAAGTGAAAGGATAAAAACAAAAAAAATTTTTTTTAAATAATAGGGAGAAAAGTGCATCCATGAAGGAGAAGGGAACATTTTAAAGAGCTACCACTAAAATTCTCGGGTGTTGAAATAGTAAAAAAGTTTGTCTCCACTAAAAAAAAAAACAAAAAAACCTAGGGACCATAAGAAAGAAATAGAAAACAAAAAGTCTTCCCCTATTGAGAGGAAGAGGGGTTAGGAGAGTGTGTGTGTGTATGTGTGTAGTGAGGAAGAGGGTTCATTGCTCATTTTACACAGTGACGATAATGCTTAACCATGAATAATCAAGAAGTAGCAGGGATTTGCAGATGAAAAAAATGAAAGTGGCTGCTTCTGGAGAGTGGGAAACAGGTAAGGTGGGCCAGGGGACCCCTTTTTTCTTCTGTTTTATTTTGATGTGGGGGTGGGGGAATCACTGCTTTTTGAAACAAGTTTTCCAGAGCATGTTTGACTTTCCAGGACTCAGCTTTGGTATTCTGTCTTCAGTGGCTCTCCTTTGAAGAGGACTTTGGATGCTAGTCCTGTGTTCTTGACCTAACAGAATTTAACTTGCTCATTTGTGGAACAGTGAATTGTCATTTGAAAACCTCGAGGTGACTCTTCCATTTCTTGTTGCTCTAGCATTCTTTGATGACAAGTAACCTTTTCTAGAGTTATAACATCTGGTGCCTGCTTCCGCAGCACATATACTAAAAATTGGAATGACACACAGAAGATTAACATGACCCCCTGCACAAAGATGACATACAAATTCATGAAGCGTTCGTATGTTTTAAGTAAAGTGTTTCTCTGAGTTCAAATATATGTAAACAAATATCTATCTATATCTCCCATCTGAAGGGTTTATTTTAAATTAAGCCTTCATAATCACTGTGTATAAAAACAAATCCACAAGTTCTCTCAAACGGAAGTAAACATTTTTTGAAATACCTCTTTATTAAATAAATGCTTCCAAATTTTGAAAATTTAGAAGTTCTTTTATTGTGGTAAAATGCACATAAAATTTTACCATTTTAATCATTTTTAGGTGTACAATTCAGTAGTGTTAGAAGAGAAGTGCTTTTTAAAGAAAATGTATGCAAAAATTAGCTCCGGATTGGAATGATTTGTGTCATGTTCTATGCCAAAATATTTATTTAATGTTCTTCATTTCATGTTAGCCAGATGAAATAATGTTAGCCTTATACACTTTCATATGTCTCCACTGTAGGTAAGATTAGAACCTATGACAACTATTTAAAATATTCAAGAAATTAACTCATTTTTTCACCCACTTAACAGTTGGGAGCCGTTTGAAATGAAAAAGTAGTGTAACTAAATCTAAGCAATCCCAAATAAATGCCCATTGTTTCTTGAGAGATAGACATCACCAGTATAAGCTACAGAAAACACCCACATTAACATCTTGGATATATTATTTTCCTGCTGAATAAAAAGTTAGGCACACAGCTTTTCTATACAATAACTGGAATTGTGCACAGTCCCCCTCCACACTGCTCTGAAAATGAACTTTTGTTTTATGCAGATGTAGGCGAATTAGAATGAACAAAAGGCACACATTTGAAGGCTGAGAACATTCAACTGAAAAGGAAAGACGGATTTTTGTTCCATGAGACAGGAGACCAGATGTAACTGGTCTACAGACTGCTTTGCAATGGGCAGGTTAGAAGGTTCCAGCTGTCCTCTCTTTGAAAGTGGCGGTCCAACAGCAAGTATTTTCTAACTGCTCCTGCCAAAGTTTGCCCACATGGCCACCTGAAAGAATAAACAGGAAGAAGTCGAATGCCCTTCTGGTCTCCTCTGGCCCAGTATATGTCGAGGACCAACTTCTTTCCACACCCACTATCGCAATAGCTCACTTATGTTAAGATCTGAGCCACTAGCTGGAGGAAGCTGATGGGGCTGGGAAACTGCTGCAGACCCTTTAACAGAACTTTTATGGGAGAGGAAGCCTGTATAACCCTTCTTAAGACTGATGGAAAGATGATGGGTTGTTAGGAATGTTGAGGCCAGATCCGTGAGCCTGGACACAGAGGCAACCATGAGCCCTTCCTACCCCATCCCCCGCACACATGTTCCACAAGGCTAAGTTCACTCTGACATCCAACAGTATCTCCACTGAGACTACGAAGCCAGGAAACTGCAGTATGTCTTCCATGGCCACCATTGTTGGTCACAGTCCAGAATGATCACACCTCTGCTCTGTCCAATTCATGCCTGCTTCTCCACACTTCTTCGTTCATCCCTTAAACACTGGTGCTCCCATTGCTTTCTGGCATGTGCTCTCATGATTCTAATGCAACAATTATCTATATGCTGATAAATCCAAAATCTGCTTCTCTAACCCTAGTCTCTGCCTTGAATTTTAACTCATATATCCAACAACATGCAGGCCTTATTCAGTGGAAGACATCACAGGCACTAAAAAGCCCTCAAACATTATGTGTGTAAATAAACTCCCCAATCTCTTACTTGAAATCCTTGGGGACAAATGTTTCATGGAATTCTGAGTTTTTCCAAACTTAGAAAAGGTCATACATAGTATATAAATACCACCAGGTATTTCTGTACTAGGCCAGTACCTTATAAACACTTTTTTTCTTCAGCAAAATGTACTACTATTCACATTAAGTGGAATATACAAAGGCTAAAAATAGTCTTATGTCAGCTGAGGTCACATTTTGTTATCAAATGAGTTTGCCCCATATTGACAAGAAACTCAGAGCTTCTTAGATGTTGGAATTGTGAATAAGCGATTATTGAACTTTATCTGTCACATGTATGACATTAAAGGGCAATTATCCCTAATATACACAGAGCTCTTTAGAAATTAATAAGAAAAAGAAAGATGAAATCCAGAAGGAAATTGGACCAAGGGCATGAATGGAACATTTAAAGATAACATTTTTTAAATGTTCAACCATACTAACTGCAAGTCACAAAGATATGCAACTTGAAATTGTAAAATATTTTCTGCTTCTCAGATAAGCAGGAATAAATAATAACTTAGCAAAGGTATAGAGAAATAGGCATTCACATATACTATTAGTGAGTTAATATTGTAAAAACAGTTGCCTACCACATTATAAATTTTACATAGGTGCTTGTTAAATAAATATTAGGAGATGTTTTTATTGGTAAAAACTTGGGGGACGACAACTTACCCACAATTGATATTAAAATTTTAAATGTGTATATTCTGATGATATCCAGCACCTCCAATTCTAAGAATTTATTCCACCAAAATACTCAAAGATATATTATGTAGAAAGATGTTCGTCGAATTACTGTAATCGTGAAATTTGGAAACATCACTGCCATCTTTGGTGGTGTGTTTCTTCTCAAGCTGGTGGGAAGGAGGCCATGGCAGTCCCAGGCATCACATCCAGACACAGCAACATCTAAGGGAAGAAGAGAATGTCTTCCTGGGGTTCACTTGTAGAACTAGAAGAACTTTTCCCAGAAGCTTCCCAGTAGAGTTCCTCTCTGTTTTCATTGGACATATCTGGGGTCCATGAACCTTAACACACCCATCCCCAGCAAAGGGAATGGCATTATTCCAGGCCAGTGGTTCTCAAACATTTTTTATCATGGGACCAATTCAGGTGCTTAAAAAATTAAGGATTCCAAAGGGCTTTTGTTAATATGGGTTATATCTATTACCAAAATTTCTGAACAATTACTTATTAATTTAAAAACAATAAGCCCCTTAAATGTTAACATAAGTTAACATAGCTATATTTTCCAAAGCAAAAGCATTTTTAAAATAAAAACTGTATGTATTCAAGGTGTATAACATGATTTGATATACGTATAAATGCTTACTACAATCATACTCATTAACATACTTATCCTCACATAGTTACCATGTGTGTGTGATGAGAGCACCTGAAACCTGTTCTCTGAGCAAATCTCCAGTATTCAATACAGTATTACTAACTGTAGTCGTGTTGTATGTTAGATATCTAGACTTATTCATCCTATGTAACTGCAACTTTGTACCCTTTGGCCAACATCTCCCCATTTCCCCCACTCTAGCCTCTGGAAACCACCTTTCTACTCTCTGTTTCTAGGGTATTTGACTTTTTTAGAGTCAATATAGAAGTGAGATCATGCAGTTTTTTCTTTCTGTGTCTGACTTATTTCACCTGGCATAAGGTCCTCCAGGTTCATCCATATTGTCACGAACGGCATTCTTTTTTAAGACTGGAGAATATTCCATTGAATGTACATACCACAATTTCTTTATTAATTCATCCGTTGACAAAAACTAAGTTTGTTTCCATGTCTTGGCTCTTGTGAATAATGCTGCAATGAACAAGGGAGTGCACATACCTCTTCAAGATACTGATTTCATTTTGGGGGTGTTTTACCCAGAAGAGGGATTGCTGGATTATATGGAAGTTCTGTTGTTAGCCATTGAAAAAGCATTTAATGAGAACAGTGGCCTTGCTTTCCATTTTTGCAAATACCTTAATATTTGGCTTAGTGTAAGACAGCTGGATTCTCATATATACTTCTGCATTTATTCGATCTGTTGGAATCTGTTGGTAGAAGTAAGTATTTAAAAAAAAAATCCAGCCTCATTCAGAGATGTAGCTGGAAAAGGGAGAAACTCATGACCCCTGAAAAGGGTCTCAGAAACTCCATGGGCTCTGGCTGCATTTTAGGACCTTCTGCCTTATGCAGGGAGGCCCGCCCCTGAAGACGTGGGTGAATCATACTCTCCTAGAGTTAACAGCTGTTAGGAGAGGGAGCGGAAATGTGAACTAAGTCATCCTCTGCTGGAAGGAGAGAGGAGAAAACGGATACTGTCAGCAAGAAGGAAGGATACTGACGGCACAACCAACCATGCCCTCTACAATCTTTTCTATAGAGCACATCTAGAATTATGGCAAAATATGCCTAACATAAAAATTTTCCATTCTATCCATTTTTAAGTGTACAGGTCAGTGGCATCAAGCACACTTACACTGTTGTGCAGCCATTCCATCCATACAACTCTTCATCTTACCAAACTGAAACTCTGTCGCCATTAAACAACCCTCCATTCCCCCATTTCGCCCGGCCCCTGGCAGCCACCATTCTACTCTTCGTCTCTAAGAGTTTGATGACTGTGTACCTCGTATAAGTAGACTCACACAGCACTTGTCCATTTATAACTGGCTTATTTCAGGTTCACCTGTGATATGGATGCAGAGCCAGAACTCCCTTCCTTTTTAAAGCTGAAGAATATTCCATTTATGTGCATACAACATTACTTTATCCCTCCTGGTGATGGACATTTGGGTTGTTTTCACCTTTTGGCTATTGAAAATAATATTATGAACACAGGCATACGAATAGCTGTTTAAGCCCCTGCTTTCAATTATTTTAGGGTTACGTCCAGGAGTGGAACTGCTGGATCCTATTATAATTCTATTTTTAATTTCTTGAGGAACTGTCCTGTTGTGTCCCATAGCGTCTGCACCACTTTACATTCTCACCAACACGGCACATGGGTTCTCAACTTCTCCACATTTTCACCAACGCTTTTCATAGTCAATATATAAATATAAACACATTTGACAGTAGCCATCCTGGCAGGAATGCAGTGGGCAGAGTACGTTTTAAAAACATAAATCAGATCATGTCATTTTCCTGGTAAAACTACGGTGTTTTTCAGCTGCCTTGTAAACCTGAACCTCTTTGTTATGAGGGCTGACAAGGCCCCGTTGATCTGGCCCCGCCCTCTTCTCCATCCTCATCCCCGACACTCTCCCCTCGCTCACAACCCTCCAGCACATGACCCTGTCTGTTTTTCAAACATGCCAAGAGGTGTCCTTCTCTCAGCCTTTGCACAGCCTCTTCCCTCTGCCTGAAAACCCCTGGAAACCCCTTCCCTTCCCAAGGCTGGCTCTCTCCCCTCACTCGGGTGCCAGATTAAATGCAAGTGTTTCCTGAGTGCTGCTCCCAGTCACTATCATATCTTGTTCCAGACTTGTCGCAAATACTCCTTGAGTACCAACAGTATGACAGGCGCTATTCTAACGGCTGGGATATAGTGGTGAACAAGCACATTAAAATCCTTACTCCTGGAGCGCCTGGGTGGTTCGGCCAGTTAAGTGTCCAACTCTTGGTTTCGGCTCAGGTCATCATCTCAGGGTCGTGGGATCGAGCCCTGTGTCAGGCTCACACTCAGCTCAAAGTCTGCTTGAGTTTCTCTCTCCCTCTCCCTTCCCCCTGCTCTTCCCCCCACCCACTCACTCACACATGCACACACACACGCACTCTCTCTCTCTCAAATAAATAAAATCTTTTAAAGAATCCCTACTCCTATGAGGCTTATATTCTGGTGATTGTCTACAAAGCACTAATCACTACTGCAATTATCTTGCTCATTTTTTCAATGTTTATCTCATCGGTGGGTCATTTCAGCATCATATGTAAAGTAAATTTGGAAGTAACCCAAATGCCTGACAATGGAAACTGGTTTAAAAAAATGATCATTCGACTTTATAATATAAAGCTATATGTCTGTTTTGAAGAGTGACTAGGCCTATACGTACTGCCATGAAAAGATGACCAGGATATACTTGTATCAGACACACGGATATATGCCTTCCCAGCTCCCTTGGCAGCAGCCACCTGTCAGAAGCTCAGCTTCTTCTTTCACCTCAGTGCCTGGTTCTACCTCTTGCTGCCACTACATAAACAAACAAACCACATGCCCGGAGTTTCCACCTGCTCCTGCTACTTCTGGCCTCAGATGAGATCACATGGCAGGGTATGGGTTCTGACATTCTAAATGGCCACGCAAAAGGACAGTTGATGCAACTTGGAAGTGTGAAAGTTAACATCCCACAGGAAATGTTTGCCCTTACTGAGTATTTCTAAAAGCTTTTCTTGTTGTGGTTTACATCTATCCATATTTATCATATTCAAAATTAGAAATGAGAAAACTTTAAAGTATTTGTCAATTGATTTTAGACATCAATAAAAACTCATATGCAAACAGAGATAGCATATTTTATTTAAAACGAATATATTTTCCAGACCAAAAAAATAAACAAGAAGAGTGGCATTGCTTTACACATTCGCAGGTCTCTTTAAAACCTGGTTTAACAGAAAGCTCAATTCTCATAACTGCTTCTGCATTCAATTTATTGCAGTATTTTTTTTTAGGTGTAAGTTTATGAAGATAATCTGGCTTCATACAGATGTGTAGTTGGAAAAGGTAGACATAGCATTTTCAGATAACTGGGTATTCTTCTTTGATACTACACCAAAACTTGACAGGTATTAGTTTCTGAAAGGTTAACTGTGGTGTGGAATCTGAAACCATATCAATGAACTCTTTGTCCTCCATTATATTAAAATACATTGTTCATTTGTACTTTGGATGGGTATTTTACCCATGTGTAATATTGATCTTGCAGATACCTGGAAGGGTCTTGGTGATTCTTAAAAGTCCATGGACCACACCTTGAGAAGTGATGACTTATTTATTTACTTGTTGATAGTTTGCTCCTCCCAACCCTCCCCTCCAGAAAGTAAGCTTCACAGGAGCAGGAACAATGTTCATCTTGTATCCCTTGCACCTGGAACAGTGTCTCTAGCTCATTGAAGGTACTCAATAATCACTAGTTCAATGAATGAACCTCAGTGATTCTCTAAGAGAGGCATCCCATAAAGGTATCTATATGACCTTGAGACTACATTAAATTATTTTCCCAGGATTTTAAAAAATTGATGTCATAAAGATAAATTAAAACTAACTAGCTTGTTTTCAAGTTTTTATTTAAATTCTAGTTAGTTAACATATAGTGTAATATTGGCTTTAGGAGTAGAATTTAGTGATTCATCACTTACACATAACACCCAGTGCTCATCACAAGTGCTCTCCTTAATACCCATCACCCATGTAGCCCATCACCCACCTACCTCCCTCCATCAACCCTCAGTTTGTTCTCTATCATTAAGAGTCTCTTATGGTTTGCTTCCCTCTTTTTTCCCTTCCCCTATATTCATCTGTTTTGTTTCTTAAATTTCACAGATGAGTAAAATCATATGGTATTTGTCTTTCTCTGACTGACTTACTTCGCTTAGCTTAATACATTCTAGCTCCATCCACATTGTTGCAAATGGACGATTTCATTCTTTTTGATGGCTGAGTAATATTCTGTTGTGTGCGTGCATGCATGTGTACCACATCTTCTTTATCCATTCATCAGTCAATGGACATTTGGACTCTTTCCATAATTTGGCTACAGTTGATAATGTTGTTATAAACATCGGGGTGCATGTGCCCCTTTAAATCAGTATTTTCGTATCCTTTTGATAAATACCTAGTAGTGCAATTGCTGGATCATAGGGTGGTTCTATTTTTAATTTTTTGAGGAACCTCCATACTGCTTTCCACAGTGGCCCCACTAATTTGCATTCCCACCAACAGTGTAAGAGGGTTCCCCTTTTTCCACATGCTTGCCAACATCTGTCGTTTACTGTGTAAAATTGACTTGCTTTAAAATTCACTAATTTTGCCCTTAAAAAACAGATTGTGACTTTCAATAGTACATATTTATTTCCATAAACATTAAATAAAATACACTATAATACAATGTCAACTACCCTTTTTGAAATATATGGTGGAAGATTCTACATGTGAGGGATAGGTCTACATAACCAAAGCTTTATGAAGCAATTCTTCCTTCTTTAAGGGTATTATGGAGAAAGAAGAGTAAATGAGATTAGGCTTAAAGACTGTTGTAAGAAAAAAAGATGAAGCCAAAATAATAATAATGAAAAATTACATGTCATCTTTGGAGAATATCCAAAATATTCATGTATGTATGTATGTGTTTCTTGTCTACTTCTAAAACAATCCAAAGAATCTATGTAATAAAATTTGGCTTCATGAAGTAGTCTAGACACTTGCTACTTAAAGCGTAGGCTTGTGTCAGCAGCTCTGGTATTTCCTGGAAGTTAGAAATGAAGAGTCTCAGGCCCCACCAGACCTACTGCACAGATGATATTTTCCAAATATAACCACTACAATATGTTCCATTCCACATGTTGTGAAGTTGACCCTTCCCCCATCAAGCGATGGGGGCAAAGTCTCTTCCCCTTAAAATTGGGAACACCCTTATGATTGCCTCAACCATAGATTATGGTAGAAGTGACACTATGTGACTTCTGAGGCTATGTCATAAAAATGCCATGCACTTTCACCTTGCTTTGTTGGGACACTTGGTGAAACCCAGCCACCATGCTGTAGGGAAGCCAAGCATTCACTTGGAAGGGATACATAGGAGCTTTCCGGTCAAGAGCCCCATCTAGGATCTTGGTCAACAGCCAGCATCAACCACCAGACTGTGAGTAAACCTTCAGAAGATTTCAGCCCCCAGCTGTTAAGTTACCGTCAGAATCCAACTTTCCCATCTAACCATGTGTGGGGACAAGCTATCCCTTCCAGGCCCTGCTCAGATTGCAGGTTTGTAAGCAAAATAAATGAGTAATCATTTAATTGCTGTTTTAAGCCACTAAGTTTGGGATGATCTGCTGTGCAACAGATAACCAGAACACCCACTGAACCATCTTAACAACACCCCTCAATAATTCATATGCAGATTGAGGCGCCTGGGTGGCTCAGTCAGCTAAGCATCTGACTCTTGGTTTCAGCCCAGGTCATGATCTCATGGGTCGTGAGACTGAACCTTGCATCAGGCTCTGCACTCAACATGGAGTTTGCTTGAGGATTTTCTTCCTCTGCCCCCGCCACTTGAGCACGTATGCATTCTCTCTCTCTAAATAAATAAATCTGAAAAATAATAATAATTCAAATGCATATTAAAATGTAAGAGGTATTAATTTAAAGTAAAATTGTGTAATGCGTAATTTTCCTACTGCCTTTAACACTGATTGCAAATTATGAAAAACTTCATACTGAGTTAAAATTGTATTTAGAGTAATTCTTCCCAGAAAGCTAGATAATTGTTCTCTGTTAAATGTGCTGTGTTCTCTAGATGTTAGAACTTGTCCAAATCTTGGGTCTGACTCACAGTTGGAGGGTATTTTCTCCACAAGAGATAGAGAAGCTGACTAAATAATTGAGGCAAGTCAAAGGATTTTAGAAGCCAGTCCTCCTGAAATGTAAGGATGAGGATTGAGGATGTGTGATTAATACCTAGCAAACTTCCTCGTGTCGAGGACAGTAATCATTTTAATAGCAGATGACATAAGGAAAACTTTTAAAAACAGATGGTGTCATGCTACCAAAATTAAATGTAGATGAGCATATGCACGCGTTTGCTATTGTTAAAGTGTAACAACAAAGCTGTAATTCATAGCATTCTCCTGGGTCAGATTTTAAAAGTGTATTAGCTAAAGGTCTATGGTTTCATAATGCAATCAACATATAGGGTAGCTTTCATTCCCATTAGTCTATGTGGTTCATCTATCATCATGCTTAAGGTCTTCGTTCAGTGAAGTTTAACATTTCATTTATTCATAGTGTTCTAAATTCTAAGTCAATCCAAATCATGAAGATCAGTGAATAATAACCATCAGTTGTCACATGATGTCAAACAATTAGATATTTGGTAACATCTAAATTTTTAAATTAGTTTTTCCAGGTTCCAACCAGATATTTGGCATCCTGTGACCAGAGCCCGGTCATCTAGCATTGCCTCTTAACCCTATCAGACTCCCCTGTGTTTAGACTATTCCTGCAAAGAATAGCCTTGTAGCTGTGGTTGCATTAAATGCAGCTTGCTTTCTTCACTTTCCAGTTATTAAAAACAACTTATTAGTAAGAGTTCTTTGTTGCAAGCAACAGAAACATACTCTGGCTAATGCAAGCAGAAGAAGATTTATTGAAAGACTAATAGGGGCTAATGAGCACACTGAGAGGAGGAGCTCCAGGCTTGGGAAAGGGCAGGGGTCAAAGAAGTCCCAGCCCACCCACTTCCACACTCACAGTGCTACCACTACACTAAGACTATCCTCCAAAAGATCTCCCATTCTTGTAACGCTGCCTCCCTAGTCAAAGTCCTCCTGGCTTCCGTAAGTGACAGGTGGATGTGAGATGGGTGAGCTAAAAACTTGCCCTCCTGTCAAGATTCCTTACTGAGGGAGAAAGATTATTTCCCGTAAGAAAACTGATGTATTATAAGGAAGTGGGATGATGCTGGGCATCCAAAATCCTATATAGTCTGCTATAAATATGTAGGACTTAAGTTATAAAATAATGCATGCTTATTGTAGAAAATACATAGTATTGTCTTTCTACATTTTTTCTAAAATTGGAATTATTACTGAATGTACTATTTATAACCAACTTTTTTTCTTCCAACATATTGTGATCATTTTTCAATGTCATTAAATTATTCATCTGCTTTTCAATTTGGTTTTCTTTTTTCTTTTTTTTAATCTGCATTTTAAAAATTCAAATTCAATTAATTAACATATAATGTATTACTTGTTGCAGGGTTACAGGTCTGTGATTCATCTGTCAGATACCTCATGCTCATTACAGCACATACCTTCCCCAATGTCCATCACCCAGTTACCCCCTCCCTCCACCCCTCTCCCCTCCAGCAACCCTCAGTTTGTTTCCTATGATTAAGAGTCTCTTACGGTTTGTCGGGGAGCCTGGATAGCGCAGTCATTAAGCGTCTGCCTTCGGCTCAGGGCGTGATCCCGGTGTTCTGGGATCAAGTCCCACATCGGGCTCCTCCGCTGGGAGCCTGCTTCTTCCTCCCACTCCCCTGCTGTGTTCCCTCTCTTGCTGGCTGTCTCTCTGTCACATAAATAAATAAAATCTTTAAAAAAAAAAGAGTCTCTTACGGTTTGTCAACTTCTCCATTTTGGTTTTCAATGTTGGTATAGTATTTCTTCTCTGTTCGTATTTTAGTCACTTAAGTAATTTATTTTTTTAAAGATTTTATTCACTTATTTGTCAGAGAGAGAGTGAGAGAGCACAAGCAGAGGGAGCAGCCGAGGGAGAGGGAGAAGCAGACTCCTCACTGAGAAAGGAGCCCAATGCGGGGCTCAATCCCAGGACCCCAGGATCATGAACTGATTTGAAGGCAGACACTTAACCGACTGAGCCACCCAGGTGTTCCAGTTTCTATTTTACCTTTTACCACTGTAAATAATGCTTCACTGAACATACACTTTTTTTTTTCTCTTTTGGTTAAGTGTATTGAAGGCTTACCATGTATCAGGCACTATGTTAAGTGCTCCATGTGCATTTTCTCATTTACTCCCCACAATGCCCCGTGTGGGAAATCCTATTATTATTATTACCATTTTACAGATGAGGAAAATGCTGCATGGGGGCTATAAAAAACTTGCCTGAGATGACACAGCCACAGATAGTCACTAATTAACCTGAGGGTCACGCAGCTAGCAGACAGCAGAACCAGCCTGTAAACCTAATGCTCGGGCTCTGAACCTCTTAACTTCCCTCTTATGTAGAAACTGTTGGATAATCCATAAATACTTCCTCAGGACAATAAATCAAGGGAAGTGGAATTGAGGGAGTAAAGGCTTTTGATACATACTGTCAACTGCTCTCCTGAGAGCACTGATTGATACAGCCCCAGAAAGAGATTAAAGGGGGGCGCCTGGGTGGCACAGTGGTTAAGCATCTGCTTTCGGCTCAGGGCGTGATCCTGGCATTATGGGATCGAGCCCCACATCAGGCTCTTCTGCTGTGAGCCTGCTTCTTCCTCTCCCACTCCCCCTGCTTGTGTTCCCTCTCTAGCTGGCTGTCTCTATCTCTGTCGAATAAATAAATAAAATCTTTAAAAAAAAAAAAAAAAGAAAGAGATTAAAGGGCCTATTTTCCCATACTTTTGAGCCACACCTCAAATTTTACCTTTATCAGAGAACCTTTGTCAATCTACCTGGTGAAAAAAGATACCTTGGTTTTTAAATTTTTGCATGTGTTGTGTTATATTATAATGCTAGCTATGTTTTATGATTTTTTACTATGTGTCTGTCAAATGCATGCCCCAAGAGGGTAAAGACTGCTGTCGTTTGTTTACTGGGGTACCCCAGCACCTCACAGAGTGCCTGGTACAGAGTAGTCGCTCAATTAAAATTTTTGGAGTAAACAAATAAATGAGTGAATGTGCCAGGCATTGAGTTCAGCCCTTTATGTGGATTAACTCATTTAGATCTCATGACACTCAATGCTTTAGCTAGTATTTATACCATTAATATTTTCACTAGTATGTCTGACCCAAGAGGCACTGCCAAGGCCTTCTTTGAACCTCCAGTTCAGGTGCTCTAAAGTAGGACTGCCCACCTCCCTTGGTTTTTCCCAAATGGATTCCTTGTACAATATATGAGCTATATTTTAAGTCAAGCCACCCCAAATCACTCCAAACTTGCTGAATTTTTTTTATTATTTAGAAAATGTCCATTTTTAAATCTAGCTTTCTGATTCTGTGCTTATGCCTTCAACACTTTCACAATGATTTTCTTCTCTTCAATAAGAAAAGCATTCTTGATCCTGTCACAGACACATTTTGCAACCGTGGAAGCACCATGGGGTTGGATGACATGTTTTTTGGTTTTAGACAATCTCATAAGAACCCTGGATCCCATGGCACAAACCCTTTGAAGTTGACCTGACCACATGCCACAGGTGGATTTTGTACTGTCCCACTCTTCTTGTCATGAAGGGAAATAATTCTAATACCAGGGGCTCAGGGCAGCCTACTTTTGTTGGATGCTGTATTGTAAGATAGCCTACAGGGTATGTCAAATGCTGGACCATTTGAATGCCTCTAGACTATCCCCAAAAGGGAAAAGACAGAAACCTAATTTTATTGATAGAGGTTGGAAAGAATTCTCCATGTATTAAAAATATTAGCTCTAATCCTTTGTCATATAGTTTACAAATACCTTCCATTACTTTTAATGCCTCTTAGTTTTACTTATGGGGTTTTTTTAACTTGTAAATATGCTCCACGCCCAGCACTCCCACATCTCCTTAAAGCTGTAGACATGCCTGGCCCTCAGCATTCTCATGCAGCCTTCCCAAAGCCAGTGTGTGAGTGAAGTCCAAATAGGGGATGCCCCTTGATCCCCTGGCCTGAAGAACTTTTGTTTCTGGGTCCCACAAGACTATAACAATTAGAAAGATGGTTCTGGGCAGGAAATAACACCTAGAGCACTGCACAGATAACAGACTGAAGTGTACTCTCAGTGTGCCTGAGAAAAAGGCCCATCTACTTGTCCTAGAGTTTCATTCAGAGGGACAGCCTTCAAGTCTGCTGCACATTAGAGGCTACAGAGGCACTCTCAGGGAACATAGGCAGGAAAACACCATTTTGAGCCCTCCCTTAGTCTCACTACAGCTCTCTGGCACCCCCCAGGAAGGAACTTATATACTCATTTGAAGCTGATTTTTGCAACTCTTGCCCAGGGGGAGCCGCCAGATCTCCCGATCTGGAGATCAGCAGGGTTTATTAATTATGGTCCCACAGGTCTGTATCTGTTTGCATACTTTTAAAGTTGCTGCCTGAGGATATGGCTTTCAATCAGGCTGAAACTAGGTTCTGACTGAGATCACTTTTTTTTGGAAACACTGAGAGGTCTTTGAACCCCCTCAACAACTGGGATCTATCAAGAGTAAATCAGACTACTATGACAATCACAAAGGTTCAAGAGACAACCAAGAGCTAGGGCAAGGTTGAATGATAAGTTTCATCTCCTATACAGTGCCACTTTGTCAAGACTGGGAGAAGTAGCCATTTTACCTAATCCATAGAAACAAACACAGAGAGTCAGGCAAAATTAGAAAACATAGAAATATGTTCCAAATGAGAGAACAAGACAAAACCTCAGAAGAAGACCTTAATGAGATAAAAATAAGTAATCTACCTGACAAAGAGTTCAAAGTAATGGTCATAAATATATTCATTGAACTCAGAAGAAGAAAGGATGAACACAGTGAGAATATCACAAAGAAACAGAAAATATAAGAAAGTAGTCACAGAGCTGAAGAATACAATAATCGAACTAAAAAATACACTAGAGAGGTTCAACAGCAGACTAGATGAAGGAGAAGAACAAATTGGCGACCTGGAAGACAGGATAGCCACACTCACCCAAAGAGAACAGCAAAAAGGAAAAAGAATAAAAGTGTGAGGATAGCTTAAGGGACCTATCAGGCAACATCAAGCAGACTAAGGCTTGCATTATAGGGGTCCCAGAAGGAGAAGAGAGAAAGGGGCAGAAAACTTATTCGAAGAAATAATGGCTGACATTTTTCCTAACCTAGGGAAGGAAACAGACATCCAAGTCTGGGAAGCAAAGACAGTTCCAAATAAGACGAACCTAAAGAGGTACACAAAGGCACATTATAATTCGAATGTCAAAAGTTAAACAGATAAAAAAGAATCTTAAAAGCAAAAAGGAAAAGGGACACCTGGGTGGCTCAGCTGGTTAAGCATCTGTCTTCAGCTCAGGTTGTGGTCCCAGGGTTCTGGGATCAAGTCCCGTATCGGGCTCCTTGCTCAGTGGGGAGCCTGTTTCTACCTCTGCCTGCTTGTGCTCTCTCTCTCTGACAAATAAATACATTTTTTTTAAAAGCAGCAAGAAGAAAACAACTTGTTACATACAAGGGAACCCCAAAAGACTATCAGCTGATTTTTTAGCAGAAACTTTGCAGTCCAGAAAAGAGTGGCATGGTATATACTCAAGGTGCTGAAAGGAGACTACTTCCAAGCAAAAATACTCTACCTGGCAATATTATCAATCAGAATTGAAGGAGAGATAGAGTTTTCCAGAAAAGCAAAAGCTAAAGGAGATCATCACCACTAAACTGGCCTGACAAGAAATGTTAAAGGGACTTCTTTTTTTTTTTAAGATTTATTTATTTTAGAGAGATAGAAAGAGAGAGAGAGAGAGAGAGAGAGAGTGAGCACGCACACAAGTGCAGAGGGAGAGGGAGAGAGTCTTCAAGCAGACTCCCTGCTGAACATGGAGCCCAAGCAGGGTTTGATCCCAGGACCCTGAGATCATGACCTGGGCTAAAATCAAGAGTCAGCTGCTTAACTGACTGAGCCATCCACGCACCTTAAAGGGATGAAAAGGCACTAACAGGAAAATACACCACAGTAAAATTCTTATGGGTAAAGGAGAATATATAGTAAAGATATTAGATTAACTAACTCCTTATAAATCTAGTATGAAGGTTAAAAGTCAAAAGTAGTAAAATTAACTACAACAGCAATTATTAGTTGAGGGATACACAAAACAAAAAGATGTAAAATATGACATAAAAAATACAAATGTGGGTTGGGGGAGTAAAAATGTAGTTTTCAGAATGCATTTAAATTTAAGATACTATCAACTTAAAATAGTGTTATATGTATAGGCTGTTATTTATGAACTTCACAGTAACCATAAAGCAAAAACCTACAGTAGATACACAGAAGATAAAGAGAAAGGAATCTAAACCTAACACTAAAGAAAAGAATCAAACCACAATAGAAGAGAGCAAGAGAAGAAGAAAGGAACAGAGAGGAACTACAAAAACAGCCAGAATGAACAAAATGACAATAAGTACATACCTATCAATAATTATACTTTAATGTAAATGGACAAATTGTTCAATCAAAATACACAATGGCTGAATGGATAAAAATCAAGACTCATCTATATGTTGCATACAAGAGACTCACTTCAGATCTAAGGACACACACAAACTGAAAATGAAGGTGGAAAAAGATACTTCATGCAAGAAAGCTGGTGTAGACAAAATATACCTTAAAACAAAGACTGTAATAAAATACAGAGAAGGTCATTACATAATGATAAAGGAGTCAATCTAGCAAGAGGCTATAGCATTTGTAAATAGGTATGTACCCAATATAGGAGCATCTAAATTATATAAAGCAAATATTAACAGACCTAAAGGGAGAAGATGACAATACAGTAGAAGATTTTAATACCTCACCTTCATTAATGGGCTAGACTATCCAGACAAAATATCAATAAGGGAATATCAGCCTTAAAAGACACATTAGACCAGATGGAATTAATACATGTATACAGAACATTTCATCCAAAAGCAGCAGAACACACATTCTTCTCAAGTGCATATGAAATATTCTCCCAAATAGGTCACATGTTATGCCATAAACCAAGTCTCAATAAATTTAAGAAGACTGACATCATATCAGACATCTTTCCTGACCACAATAGTGTGACACTAAGAATCAATTACAAGAAGAAAACTGAAAAAACATCACAAATATGTGCAGAATAAACAATATGCTATTGGACAATGTCTCAATGAAGAAATCAAAGAGGAAATTTAAAAAATAGCTTGAGACAAATGAAAACGGAAATACAACAATCCCAAATCTTTGAGATGCAGCAAATGAAAACGGAAATACAACAATCCCAAATCTTTGAGATGCAGCAAAAGCAGTTCTAAAAGGAAAGTTCATAGTGATCCAGGCCTACCTCAGGAAACAAGAAAAATCTCAAATAATCTACCTTTACACTCAAAGGAACTAGAAAAAGAAGAACAAATGAAGGCCAACATTAGGAGAGGGAAGGAAATAACAAAGATATGAGCAGAAATAAATGAGGGGCGCCTGGGTGGCACAGCGGTTGAGCGTCTGCCTTTGGCTCAGGGCGTGATCCCGGCGTTGTGGGATCGAGCCCCACATCGGGCTCCTCCGCTATGAGCCTGCTTCTTCCTCTCCCACTCCCCCTGCTTGTGTTCCCTCTCTCGCTGGCTGTCTCTATCTCTGTCAAATAAATAAATAAAATCTTTAAAAAAAAAAAGAAATAAATGAGATACAGACAAAAAAAAATGGAAAAGATCAATGAAACTAAGATCTGGTTCTTTGAAAAGATAAACAAAATTGACAAACCTTTAGCCAGATTCACCAAGAAAAAAGAGACAAGGCTCAAATAAATAAAATTAGAAATTAAAGAGAAGTAGCAACTGACACCACAGAAATACAAAGGATAATGAGAATACTATGACTATGCACAATTATATGGCCACAAACTCAATAACATAGAAGAAATGCATAAATTCCTAGAAACAGACAATATTCCAAGACTGGATCATGAAGCAGAAAACCTGAATAGACTACTAGTATGGAGATTGAATCAGTAATCAAAAACCTCCCAACAAACAGAAGTCCAAGACCAGATGGATCACTGGGTGAATTTTATGAAACATTCAAAGGAGATTTAATACCTGTTCTTCTCAAACTCCACCAAAAATTGAAGAGGAAGGAAGGCTTCCAAACTCATTATAAGGCCAGTATTTCTTTGATACCAAAACTAGACAAGGACACAACCCCTAAAAAAAAAAAATTATAAGCTAATATCCCTGATGAGCACAGATGAAAAAATCTTAATCAAATTATTAGAAAACTTAATTCAACAATACATCATTAAAAGGATTATACACAATGATCAAGTGAGATTTATTCCAGGGCTGCAAGGATTGATCAACACCCACAAATCGTTCAACATGATGTACCACATTAACAAAATGAAGGATAAAAATCATATGATCATATGATCATCTCAATAGATACAGAAAAAACATTAGGCAAAATTCAACATCCATTATGATAAAGATTCTCAGCAAAGTGGGTATACAGGGAATGTATCTCAACATAGTAAAGGCCATATATAACAAGCCCACAACTAACATCATATTCAATGATAAAACACTGAAATCTTTCCCCTAAGACCAAGAATAAGACAAGGATGCTCACTCTCACCACTTTTATTCAACACACTATTAGAAGTCCTAGCTGTAGCAATTAGGCAAGAAAAAGAAAGAAAAAAGTATCCAAATTGGAAAAGAAGAAGTAAAACTATCACTTTATGCATATGACATAATACTATATATATAGAAAACCCTAAAGACTCCACCAAAAAAATTATTAGAATAAATGAATTCAATGAAGTTGCAGGATACAAAATCAGTATGCAAAGATCAGTTGCATTTCTATACACAAATAATGAACTAGCAGAAAGAGAAATTAAGAAAACAATCCCATCTATAATTGCATCAGAAACAGTTAAATACCAAGGCACCTGGCTGGCTCGGTCAGTGGAGCATGTGACTCTTGGTCTTGGGGTCATAAGTTTTAGCCCCACATTGGGCATAGAGATTATTTAATTAAAAAAAAAGAGTTAAATACCTAGGATTAAATTTAACCGAGGAAGTGAAAGACTCATATAGATGAAAAACACCAATGAAAGAAATTGAAGACAAATAGTGTAAAGATATTCCATGCTCATGGATTGGAAGAATTAATATTGTTAAGATGTCCATACCTCCCAAAAGCAATTTACAAATTCCATGAAATTTCTACTAAAATTCCAATAGCATTTTGCACAGAACTTGAGTAATTCTAAAATTTGTATGGAACAGCAAATGATCCTGATGGCTAAAGCAATTTGAGAAAGAAGAACAAAGCTGGAGATATCATGCTCCCTGATTTCAAACTACACTACAAAGTTATAGTAACAAAAACAGTATTGTATTGGTATAAAAACAGACACGTGGATTAATAGAACAGAATGGAGAGCCAGAAATGAACCCACACATATATGGTAAGTTAGTTTACCACAAAGGAGACAAGAATATACAGTGGGCATAAGATGGTCAATAAATTGTATTAGGGAAATTGGACAGCCACATGTAAAAGAATGATTATGCCACACACAAAAATTGACTCAAAGTGGATCAAAGACTTAAATGTAAGACCTGAAATCATAAAACTCCTAAAAGAAAAAACAGGCAGTAAGCTCTTTGACATTGGTTTTGGCATCAAAGTTTTGGATCTGACTCCAAAGACAATGAAAGCAAAAATAAACAACTGGGACTACATTAAACTAAAAACTTCTGCATAGCAAAGGAAATGATCGACAAAATGAAAGGGCAACCTACTGAATAGGAGAAAATATTTGCAAATCATACATCCAATAAGGGGTTAATATACAAAATATATAAAGAACTCAAACAACTCAATAGAAAAAAACCCCAATCTAATTTAAAAATGGCAGAGGGTTTAACTAGACATTTTTCCAAAGAAGGTATACAGATGGTCAACCAGAACATAAAAAGATATTCAGTAACACTAATCATCAGGGAAATGCAAACCAAAATCACAATGAGGTATCACCTCACAACTGTTAGAATGGCTATGATCAAAAAGACAATAAATAACAAGTGTTGGCAAGAATGTGGAGAAAAGGGAACCCTTGTGCGCTCCTGGTGGAATGTAAATTGGTGCAGCCACTGTGGAAAACAGGACAGAAAAAATTAATAATAGAACTGCCATATGATCTACCTATTTCACTTCTGAGTATCTGAAGAAAATGAAAACACTAATTTGAAGAGATCTAGGCACCTCTAAGTTCATTGCAGCATTGTTTGCAATAGCCAGTGGAAATAACTTAAATGTACATTAATGGGTGAATGGGTGAAGATTTTATATATATACACACACACATATATAACATATATATAACATATATATATATGACTTTTCATATATACAGTGAAGTACTAGTCCACTGTGTGTGTGTGTGTGCACAATTGACTACAAATCAATCATAAAAATGAAGGAAATCTTGCCATTTGCAACAACGTGGATGGACCTCGAGGATATTATGTTAAGTGAAATAAGTCAGACAAAAGAAGGCATGATTTCACTTATATGTGGAACCTGATAGTTATGTGAGAAGAGAGGGGTAGCGGGTGAGTGAAATGGGTGTAGGGGATGAATTGTATGGTGATGGATGGTAACTAGATTTATTGTGGTGTTCACTTTGTCTAGCATACAAATATTAAATCATTATGCCGTACACCCAAAACTAACATAATGTTGTATACCAATTTTACCTCAATTAAAAAAAAAAGATAATGTGTAGCCTATAAGGAGATGGGAAGCATATTTTAGTCTTACTCTGAGACACTGCTATTGCAAAATATATAATCAAATCAACTTTGTTTTGGATTCTACACTGAGCATCCTAATTATCTGGATACAGTTGTATCTTACAAAAATAATAGCAAAGGTCGTACTGTTCCCTGTGTTATATAATTATCAGAACTTGTTGGAGCCTCCATCTGTCATATTTGAAGAAATGAAGTTATAGCAGCAGTATGGGGTTGTGTGATGACAGGGTGGAATGGTAATTAGTTGGTAATTAGAATTTTCTGAAATATTAGGGCAATCATCATAGGAAAATCCCACTCAACATTACATGTAAGTTAAAAATGCCCCAGGGTAGCTATTAACTTCTGAAAATGGTAGCAGGTATAAGTACTTCAGTTGGAGGTAATCAACATTTCCATTACCAGCTCAGTTTTCAGAGGTTACAATTTGGTATTTTTTATTGGGCTANACAAGTGCCCTCCTTAATACCCACCACCCATCTAGCCCATCCCCCACCCACCTCCTTCCATCAACCCTCAGTTTGTTCTCTATCATTAAGTCTCTTATGGCTTGTTTCCCTCTCTCCTTTTTCTCTCTACCCCCTTCCCTTAGGGACATCTGTTTTCTGCCTTAAACTCCACATATGAGTGAGATCAGATGGTGTTTGTTTTTCTCTGACTGACTTATTTCATTTAGCATAATACACTCTAGCTCTGTCCACGTTGTTGCAAATGGCAAGATTTCCTTTTTTGATGGCTAATATTCCATTGTGTGTGTGTGTGTGTGTGTGTATACACACACATACATATATATACACCACATCTTCTTTATCCATTCATCAGTCAATGGACATTTCGGCTCTCTCCATAGCTTGGCTACTGCTGATAATACTGCTATAAACACTTGGGTGCATGTACCCCTTCGAACTTGTATTTTTTTATCCTTTGGGTAAATACCTAGTAGGGCAATTGTTGGATCATAGGGTAGTTCTACTTTTAGGGAACCTCCAAACTGAATAAACATTCTTTTGATATTGGACTTAGTCTT
The DNA here is from genome assembly GCF_002007445.2 of Ailuropoda melanoleuca. Lineage (NCBI taxonomy): Eukaryota > Metazoa > Chordata > Mammalia > Carnivora > Ursidae > Ailuropoda > Ailuropoda melanoleuca. The sequence goes on along the minus strand of NC_048232.1, from coordinate 28,166,952 downwards.
CTTTCCGCTTGGAGTTTTTTTTTTTTTTTT
>NC_048232.1:28109289-28161873 GCF_002007445.2 Ailuropoda melanoleuca | reverse complement strand
AAAAAAAAAAAGAAATAAATGAGATACAGACAAAAAAAAATGGAAAAGATCAATGAAACTAAGATCTGGTTCTTTGAAAAGATAAACAAAATTGACAAACCTTTAGCCAGATTCACCAAGAAAAAAGAGACAAGGCTCAAATAAATAAAATTAGAAATTAAAGAGAAGTAGCAACTGACACCACAGAAATACAAAGGATAATGAGAATACTATGACTATGCACAATTATATGGCCACAAACTCAATAACATAGAAGAAATGCATAAATTCCTAGAAACAGACAATATTCCAAGACTGGATCATGAAGCAGAAAATCTGAATAGACTACTAGTATGGAGATTGAATCAGTAATCAAAAACCTCCCAACAAACAGAAGTCCAAGACCAGATGGATCACTGGGTGAATTTTACGAAACATTCAAAGGAGATTTAATACCTGTTCTTCTCAAACTCCACCAAAAATTGAAGAGGAAGGAAGGCTTCCAAACTCATTATAAGGCCAGTATTTCTTTGATACCAAAACTAGACAAGGACACAACCCCTAAAAAAAAAAAATTATAAGCTAATATCCCTGATGAGCACAGATGAAAAAATCTTAATCAAATTATTAGAAAACTTAATTCAACAATACATCATTAAAAGGATTATACACAATGATCAAGTGAGATTTATTCCAGGGCTGCAAGGATTGATCAACACCCACAAATCGTTCAACATGATGTACCACATTAACAAAATGAAGGATAAAAATCATATGATCATATGATCATCTCAATAGATACAGAAAAAACATTAGGCAAAATTCAACATCCATTATGATAAAGATTCTCAGCAAAGTGGGTATACAGGGAATGTATCTCAACATAGTAAAGGCCATATATAACAAGCCCACAACTAACATCATATTCAATGATAAAACACTGAAATCTTTCCCCTAAGACCAAGAATAAGACAAGGATGCTCACTCTCACCACTTTTATTCAACACACTATTAGAAGTCCTAGCTGTAGCAATTAGGCAAGAAAAAGAAAGAAAAAAGTATCCAAATTGGAAAAGAAGAAGTAAAACTATCACTTTATGCATATGACATAATACTATATATATAGAAAACCCTAAAGACTCCACCAAAAAAATTATTAGAATAAATGAATTCAATGAAGTTGCAGGATACAAAATCAGTATGCAAAGATCAGTTGCATTTCTATACACAAATAATGAACTAGCAGAAAGAGAAATTAAGAAAACAATCCCATCTATAATTGCATCAGAAACAGTTAAATACCAAGGCACCTGGCTGGCTCGGTCAGTGGAGCATGTGACTCTTGGTCTTGGGGTCATAAGTTTTAGCCCCACATTGGGCATAGAGATTATTTAATTAAAAAAAAAGAGTTAAATACCTAGGATTAAATTTAACCGAGGAAGTGAAAGACTCATATAGATGAAAAACACCAATGAAAGAAATTGAAGACAAATAGTGTAAAGATATTCCATGCTCATGGATTGGAAGAATTAATATTGTTAAGATGTCCATACCTCCCAAAAGCAATTTACAAATTCCATGAAATTTCTACTAAAATTCCAATAGCATTTTGCACAGAACTTGAGTAATTCTAAAATTTGTATGGAACAGCAAATGATCCTGATGGCTAAAGCAATTTGAGAAAGAAGAACAAAGCTGGAGATATCATGCTCCCTGATTTCAAACTACACTACAAAGTTATAGTAACAAAAACAGTATTGTATTGGTATAAAAACAGACACGTGGATTAATAGAACAGAATGGAGAGCCAGAAATGAACCCACACATATATGGTAAGTTAGTTTACCACAAAGGAGACAAGAATATACAGTGGGCATAAGATGGTCAATAAATTGTATTAGGGAAATTGGACAGCCACATGTAAAAGAATGATTATGCCACACACAAAAATTGACTCAAAGTGGATCAAAGACTTAAATGTAAGACCTGAAATCATAAAACTCCTAAAAGAAAAAACAGGCAGTAAGCTCTTTGACATTGGTTTTGGCATCAAAGTTTTGGATCTGACTCCAAAGACAATGAAAGCAAAAATAAACAACTGGGACTACATTAAACTAAAAACTTCTGCATAGCAAAGGAAATGATCGACAAAATGAAAGGGCAACCTACTGAATAGGAGAAAATATTTGCAAATCATACATCCAATAAGGGGTTAATATACAAAATATATAAAGAACTCAAACAACTCAATAGAAAAAAACCCCAATCTAATTTAAAAATGGCAGAGGGTTTAACTAGACATTTTTCCAAAGAAGGTATACAGATGGTCAACCAGAACATAAAAAGATATTCAGTAACACTAATCATCAGGGAAATGCAAACCAAAATCACAATGAGGTATCACCTCACAACTGTTAGAATGGCTATGATCAAAAAGACAATAAATAACAAGTGTTGGCAAGAATGTGGAGAAAAGGGAACCCTTGTGCGCTCCTGGTGGAATGTAAATTGGTGCAGCCACTGTGGAAAACAGGAGAGAAAAAATTAATAATAGAACTGCCATATGATCTACCTATTTCACTTCTGAGTATCTGAAGAAAATGAAAACACTAATTTGAAGAGATCTAGGCACCTCTAAGTTCATTGCAGCATTGTTTGCAATAGCCAGTGGAAATAACTTAAATGTACATTAATGGGTGAATGGGTGAAGATTTTATATATATACACACACACATATATAACATATATATAACATATATATATATGACTTTTCATATATACAGTGAAGTACTAGTCCACTGTGTGTGTGTGTGTGCACAATTGACTACAAATCAATCATAAAAATGAAGGAAATCTTGCCATTTGCAACAACGTGGATGGACCTCGAGGATATTATGTTAAGTGAAATAAGTCAGACAAAAGAAGGCATGATTTCACTTATATGTGGAACCTGATAGTTATGTGAGAAGAGAGGGGTAGCGGGTGAGTGAAATGGGTGTAGGGGATGAATTGTATGGTGATGGATGGTAACTAGATTTATTGTGGTGTTCACTTTGTCTAGCATACAAATATTAAATCATTATGCCGTACACCCAAAACTAACATAATGTTGTATACCAATTTTACCTCAATTAAAAAAAAAAGATAATGTGTAGCCTATAAGGAGATGGGAAGCATATTTTAGTCTTACTCTGAGACACTGCTATTGCAAAATATATAATCAAATCAACTTTGTTTTGGATTCTACACTGAGCATCCTAATTATCTGGATACAGTTGTATCTTACAAAAATAATAGCAAAGGTCGTACTGTTCCCTGTGTTATATAATTATCAGAACTTGTTGGAGCCTCCATCTGTCATATTTGAAGAAATGAAGTTATAGCAGCAGTATGGGGTTGTGTGATGACAGGGTGGAATGGTAATTAGTTGGTAATTAGAATTTTCTGAAATATTAGGGCAATCATCATAGGAAAATCCCACTCAACATTACATGTAAGTTAAAAATGCCCCAGGGTAGCTATTAACTTCTGAAAATGGTAGCAGGTATAAGTACTTCAGTTGGAGGTAATCAACATTTCCATTACCAGCTCAGTTTTCAGAGGTTACAATTTGGTATTTTTTATTGGGCTACATCAGTCTGGTATTTATACCCAAGTTTATAAATACATAAACTTGACAATATATTTTATTTTATTGTAAAGCTGCTGCTAATGAAAATTGGCTTTAATAAACATTTTTTAATTTAGAATTTACTTAGTTAAAATACATTAGTTCAATATTGGTTTCTGGAGTAGAATTGAGTGATTCATCACTTACATATAACACCCAGTGCTCATCACAAGTGCCCTCCTTAATACCCACCACCCATCTAGCCCATCCCCCACCCACCTCCTTCCATCAACCCTCAGTTTGTTCTCTATCATTAAGTCTCTTATGGCTTGTTTCCCTCTCTCCTTTTTCTCTCTACCCCCTTCCCTTAGGGACATCTGTTTTCTGCCTTAAACTCCACATATGAGTGAGATCAGATGGTGTTTGTTTTTCTCTGACTGACTTATTTCATTTAGCATAATACACTCTAGCTCTGTCCACGTTGTTGCAAATGGCAAGATTTCCTTTTTTGATGGCTAATATTCCATTGTGTGTGTGTGTGTGTGTGTGTGTGTATACACACGCATACATATATATACACCACATCTTCTTTATCCATTCATCAGTCAATGGACATTTGGGCTCTCTCCATAGCTTGGCTACTGCTGATAATACTGCTATAAACACTTGGGTGCATGTACCCCTTCGAACTTGTATTTTTTTATCCTTTGGGTAAATACCTAGTAGGGCAATTGTTGGATCATAGGGTAGTTCTACTTTTAGGGAACCTCCAAACTGAATAAACATTCTTTTGATATTGGACTTAGTCTTCTTTCCGCTTGGAGTTTTTTTTTTTTTTTTTAGACTTTTCATCAGGGAGAGATACTTAGGTAACCTGCAAGCATGAAGACATGAACAGATCTCAAAGACAGTCATGTTGACCTTTTATGGACCTTAACTTCTTGGTGATTTATTTCAAATCTTTTAAACAATGAATCAAAGGAAACATGGCAAAATGATTCTTTCTAACCTCAGATTACAATCGAAAACCTCATTTGAAAGACTAAAAAATTAGAAAAACAGCAAGGAACATAGCCAAATAATGAAGTCCAGACTTTAGCTAGTTACAGAATGCTAGAACTGCTGTTATCTCCATTTAAGATTTAAATTTAGGGGCCCCTGGCTGGCATGCAAGAGCATGCAACTCTTGATCTCAGGACTCTCGATTTCAGAGTCATGAGTTTGAGCCCCACATTGGGTGTAGAAATTATTAAAAAAAATAAATTTAATAAATAAGCTATAAGGCAACTACTATATATTCAGTCCATTCATGGTTAAAAATAATACCTGATAGTTTCTTCTAGGGGCAGAAAGTTAGTTTTCTTCACATTCAACACAGACAATTTCAAACATGACGGAAATCACATTTGACATTTTTTTTTAAATTTTATTTTATTATATTATGTTAATCACCATACAGTACATCCCCAGATTCCGATGTAAAGTTTGATGCTTCATTAGTTGCGTATAACACCCAGTGCACCATGCAATACGTGCCCTCCTTACTACCCATCACCAGTCTATCCCATTCCCCCACCCCCTCCCCTCTGAAGTCTTCAGTTTGTTTCTCATAGTCCATAGTCTCTCATGTTTCATTCCCCCTTCTGATTACCCCCCTTTTCTTTATCCCTTTCTTCCCCTACCGATCATCCTAGTTCTTATGTTCCATAGATGAGAGAAATCATATGATAATTGTCTTTCTCTGCTTGACTTATTTCACTTAGCATTATCTCCTCCAGTGCCGTCCATGTTGCAGCAAATGTTGAGAATTCGTTCTTTCTGATAGCTGAGTAATATTCCATTGTATATATGGACCACAGCTTCTTAATCCAGTCATCTGTTGAAGGGCATCTCGGCTCCTTCCATGATTTGGCTATTGTGGACAATGCAGCTATGAACATTGGGGTGCATATGGCCCTTCTCTTTACTACGTCTGTATCTTTGGGGTAAACACCCAGTAGTGCAATGGCTGGGTCATAGGGTAGTTCAATTTTTAACTTTTTAAGGGACCTCCACACTGTTTTCCAGAGTGGCTGTACCAACTTGCATTCCCACCAACAATGTAGGAGGGATCCCCTTTCTCCACATCCTCTCCAACAATTGTTGTTTCTTGCCTTGTCTATCTTTGCCATTCTAACTGGCGTAAGGTGGTATCTCAGTGTGGTTTTGATTTGAATTTCCCTGATGGCTAATGATTTTGAACATTTTTTCATGTGTCTGTTAGCCATTTGTATGTCTTCATTGGAAAAGTGTCTGTTCATATCTTCTGCCCATTTTATGATTTGTTTATTTGTTTCTCGTGTATTGAGTTTGAGAAGTTCTTTGTAGATCTTGGATACCAGTCCTTTATCTGTGGTGTCCTTTGCAAATATATTCTCCCATTCCGTGGGCTGTCTCTTAGTTTTTTTGACTGTTTCCTTGGCTGTGCAGAAGCTCTTTATCCTGATAAAGTCCCATAAGTTCATTTTATCTTTTATTTCTCTTGCCTTTGGAGATGTGTCGTGAAAAAGGTTGCTCTGGCCGATGTCATAGAAGTTGTTGCCTATGTTCTCCTCTAGAATTTTGATGGATTCCTGTCTCACATTGAGGTCTTTCATCCATTTGGAGTTTATTTTTGTGTATGGTGTGAGAGAGTGGTCAAGTTTCATTCTTTTGCATGTAGCTGTCCAATTTTCCCAGCACCATTTATTGAAGAGACTGTCTTTTTTCCACCGGATGTTTTTTCCTGCTTTATCAAAGATTAGTTGCCCAAAGAGCCGAGGGTCCATTTCTGGGTTCTCTATTCTGTTCCATTGGTCGATGTGTCTGTTTTTGTGCCAGTACCATGCTGTCTTTGTGATCACAGCTTTGTAGTACAGCTCGAAATCCGGCATTGTGATGCCCCCAGCTTTGTTTTTCCTTTTCAACAGTTCCTTGGAGATTCGGGGCCTTTTCTGGTTCCATACAAATTTAAGGACTATTTGTTCCAGTTCTTTGAAAAATGTCCTCGGTATTTTGATCGGGATAGCATTGAAAGTGTAGATTGCTCTGGGTAGTATGGACATTTTAACTATGTTAATTCTTCCAATCCATGAGCATGGAATATTTTTCCATCTTTTTATGTCTTCCTCAATATCTTTCAAAAGTGATCTATAGTTTCTAGCATATAGGTCCTTTACGTCTCTGGTTAAGTTAATTCCAAGGTAACGCATGGTTTTTGGTGTTATTGTAAATGGGATGGATTCCCTAATTTCTCTTTCTTCAGTCTCGTTATTCGTGTATAGAAATGCAACTGATTTCTGGGCATTGATTTTGTATCCTGCCACCTTACTGAATTGTTCTATAACTTCTAATAGTTTGGGAGTGGATTCCTTTGGGTTTTCCATATAGAGTATCATGTCATCTGCAAAGAGAGACAGTTTGACTTCTTCTTTGCCGATTTGGATACCTTTGATCCCTTTTTGTCTTCTGATTGCTGTTGCAAGGACTTCTAGTACTATGTTGAATAATAGTGGCGAGAGTGGGCATCCTTGTCGTGTTCCTGATCTTAAGGGAAAGGCTTCCAGCTTTTCCCCATTGAGAATAATGCTTGCAGTAGGCTTTTCATAGATGGCTTTTATGAGATTGAGAAATGTACCCTCTATTCCTACACTCTGAAGGGTTTTAATCAGGAAAGGATGCTGTATTTTGTCAAATGCTTTTTCTGCATCAATTGAGAGGATCATATGGTTCTTGAGTCTTTTCTTGTTGATATGATGTATCACATTGATTGATTTGCGAGTGTTGAACCATGCTTGCATCCCAGGTATGAATCCCACTTGGTCATGATGGATAATCCTTTTAATGTACTGTTGGATTCTATTAGCAAGGATCTTGTTGAGGATTTTGGCATCCATATTCATTAGAGAAATCGGTCTGTAATTCTCCTTTTTGAGGGGGTCTTTGCCTGGTTTGGGGATCAAGGTAATATTAGCCTCATAGAATGAGTTTGGTAGCTTTCCTTCTGTTTCTATTTTTTGAAATAGCTTTAGGAGAATAGGTATTATTTCTTCTTTGAATGTTTGGTAGAATTCCCCAGGAAAACCGTCTGGGCCTGGAGTTTTATTATTTGGAAGGTTGTTTATCACTGACTCAATTTCTTCATAGTTAATTGGCCTATTTAAGAAATCTATTTCTTCCTGTTTCAGTCTTGGTAGTTTATAGGTTTCCAGGAAGGCCTCCATCTCTTCCAGATTGTTTAGTTTTTTGGCATATAGCTGTTGATAAAAGTTTCTAATAATCCTTGCAATTTCAATGGTGCTGGTCGTGACCTCTCCCTTTTCAGTCATAATTTTAATAATCTCAGTCCTTTCTCTTTGTTTTTGGACAAGTTTTGCCAGTGGTCTATCAATTTTATGGATTCTCTCAAAGAACCAGCTTCTAGTCCTGTTGATCTGCTCTACTGTGGTTCTGGTCTCTAATTCATTGATTTCTGCTCTAATCTTGGTCAACTCCTTCCTTGTCAGTGGGTTAGGCCTGTCCCTCTGTTGCTGTTCCAGTTTCTTGAGGTGAGAATATAGAAACTGCATTTTAGATTTTTCTATTCTTTTGAGTGAGGCTTGGATGGCTATGTATTTCCCCCTTAGGACTGCCTTTGCAGTATCCCATAGGTTTTGGACCGTTGTGTATTCATTCTCGTTGGTCTCCATAAATTGTTTAATTTGTTTTTTGATTTCCTGGTTTATCGAGTCATTCTTGAGCAGGATGGTTCTTAGCCTCCAAGTGTTTGAGTTTCTTCCAGGTTTTTCCTTGTGGTTGAGTTCCAATTTCAGAGCGTTGTGGTCTGAGAATATGCAGGGGATAATTTCAATCTTTTGGTATTGGCTGAGACCTGTTTTGTGTCCCAGAGCATGATCTATTCTTGAGAATGTTCCATGGGCATTTGAATAGAATGAGTATTCTTTGGTTCTGGGGTGTAGTGTTCTATATATATCTATGAGGTCCAACTCGTCGAGTATGGCATTCAAAGCCTTTGATTCTTTGCTTAGTTTTTGCCAGGGTGTTCTGTCTATTTCTGATAGTGGGGTGTTGAGGTCCCCTACTATTACTGTGTTCTTATCTATATGTCTCTTTATTTTGGTTAAGAGTTGGCTTGTGTATCTTGCTGCTCCCCTGTTGGGGGCATATATATTAATAATTGTCATATCCACTTGTTGAATACTTCCTTTAAGAATAATATAGTGCCCTTCTGTATCTCTCTCTATGGCCTCTAGTTTAAAATCCAGTCTATCTGATATGAGAATTGCTACTCCAGCTTTCTTTTGAGGTCCATTTGCGTGGAAGATGGTACTCCATCCCCTTACTCTAAGTCTGAATGCATCTTTGGGTTCAAAATGAGTCTCTTGTAGACAGCAAATGGATGGGTCATGTCTTTTTATCCAATCTGCAACCCTGTGGCGTTTTATGGGAGAGTTTAAGCCATTTAGATTGATAGAGATTATTGACAGATATGATTTTAATGATGCCATTTCTCTTTAAAGTCTTTGTATCGGTTGTGACTTGCTGCTCTGTATCACTCTTGGGGCCTTTTTACCTTTATAGAGCCCCCCTTAATATCTCCTGTAGGGCTGGTTTCGTGGTTACGAAATTGGTTAATGATTGGCGATTTTGGAACGTCTTTATTTCTCCATCAATTCTGAATGACAGCTTTGCTGGATAAAGGATCCTTGGCTGCATGTTTTTCTCTGAAAGAGCTTTAAAAATGCCCCCCCAAGCCTTTCTCTCATTCCAGGTCTCTGTAGACAGGTCTGACGTAATCCTGATACCTTTGCCTTGGTACGTGAGAAATTTCTTTGCCCTGGCCGCTTTCAATACTGTATCCTTGGATCTAATATTTGCGAATTGCACTATGACATGCCGTGGCGTAGGTTTGTCCTGGTTGAGCTTGGATGGGGTCCTCTCTGCCTCTTGGACACGAATGCTTGTTTCCCTTGCTAGATTAGGGAAGTTTTCAGCTACAATTTGTTCAAATATCTCTTCTAGACCTCTGTTTTTCTCCACCCCTTCAGGGATGCCGATGATTCTGACATTGGATCGTTTCATAGAGTCAGTAATCTCCCGTAATCTACATTCGTGGGCGTGGATTTTTTTAAGACCAGCTTCTATTTTCGTTTTTTCTTCTACTAACCCATCCTCCAATTCGCTAACGCGTTCCTCTGCCTCGGTGACCCTGGCCGTCAGAGCCTCTAGTTTTGACTGTATTTGGCCCACTGAGTTTTTAATTTCTGTCAGATTCGCTCTCATTTCTGCCCTTAGGGATTCTATATTCTCAGCAACGCTTTCTCTGATGCTTTTTTCAAGTTTACTCATCATCTTGACCATTGTTGCTCTGAATTCCATTTCTGATAATTGGGATACATCCATATGTATTAATTCTGTGGCCGAGGCCAATTCTGTGGCAGAGGCCACAGACTCATTATCTTTTCTTTGCTGGGGGGGACTTCTCCTTCTCGTCATTCTGATGAAGAGAGATTGCAGGGTTGTCCAGAGCCCAAGTGTTGACTGGGACCCAGGCCGTGCGCCCTTGTTTTATAGAGATCTTAGGGATGTGGGCTTCTTCCTTAAAGAGTTTATTTATTTATTTGAGAGAGAGAGAGACAGTCAGCAAGAAAGGGAACCCAAGCAGAGGAGTGGGAGAGGAAGAAGCAGGTTCCCGGTGGAGAAGCCCGATGAAGGACTCCTTACGGAGCGTTGTGATCACACCCTAATCCGAAGACAGGTGCTTGGTGACTGCGCCACTCAGGCGCTCCGGGTTGTGGGCTTCTTGATTTTTCAGCCTGCCTTCTGGGGGAGGGGCCTGCCTGCCGGTACTCAGAAAACCCTGTTTGGGTAGAGTCTCTGTGTCCCTTGCGAGGGGGGATGGGGATGGGCACCCTGTGAGCCGGTATTTCCGGGCTTTTGTTCTCTGGCGGCTTTCCCTGGCGGTTTGCTATGCCTCTTCTGAGAGAGCAGCAGCGGCTGAAATTCAGCCTCTGTCTCAGAACAGAGGGATCGCGGATCGTTCTCCACTGATGTTCTGGCCACTTTAACTCTGTTTCTGTTGGTGCTGCTCAACCCTGCAGCATCCCGGGCTGTGCGCCCCACACCCGGCGTCCCAGCCCTCACTTCCAGGGCCGGCACGTCTCTGTCCTTTGTGTTTCCAACCCCGCCAGCCGCCAGCCGCCCCGCGCGGGCTCCCGGAGCTCCCCGTCTCAGTCTGGTGTCTCACGGGTGCTGACCGCGAGTCCGCCTGCTCCCCCGTGCAGGTGGCCCTCCAGCCGCCAGCCGCCCCGCGGACGCTCCCGGAGCTCCCGGTCTCAGCCTCGATCCAGTGAGCACACCGGAGCTCCGGAGCTCCGTGAGATGCTTGGTGGTGCACGCTCCCGGCTCACGGACTCAGTCTGCCGTTTCCAGAGTGCGGGTCCGCGGTCCGCCCGCTCCCCGGTGCAGGTGGCCCGCCAGCCGCCCTGCGCGCGCGCTCCTGGAGCTCGCGTTCTAAGTCTGTTGTCTCGCGGGTGCCGTCCGCGAGTCCGCCTGCTCCCCCGTGCAGGTGGCCCGCCAACCGCCAGCCGTCCCGCGTGCGCTCCCGGAGCTCCCTTCTCAGCCTGCTGTCTCAAGCGTGCGGGTCCGCGGTCTGTCCACTCCCCCTTGCAGGTGGCTACCGCTTCCCGGCGCCCTGACACGGCGGCTCCCTCCCCCTTCTGTTTAGCTTCCGATATCTGTGCGCGGTTTCACGGCTCCCCGCTTCGTACCTCGATACTCAGCGCTGGAGATGTTCATTTGTAGAGATCCAGATGTATCTTCCTGCGTCTCAGGCTGATTCCATGGATATTCCTGCTGGTTGGTAACCTATCCAGCTCAACTCAGGGGACCGGCTGAAAAAGGGGTCCCCTACTCCTCCGCCATCTTAACCTCCCCTTCCACATTTGACATTTTAACAGATTTTTTTTGCCTTATCCTGAATGTATTTATCTATTTTTGGTCATTTGTATATACAACCATAAATATTGCCTTCTTGTACCAACCCCAGCATATTTATCTATTGCCGTTTAACAATTGCCCCCAAACAGTGGCTTCTAACACAAAGAAATTTATGATCTCTCTGTTTCTGTGGGTCAGGAATCTGGGCACCACTTAGCTGGGTGCCTCTGGGTCTAGGTCCCTCATGAGGTTGCAGTTGAGCTGTCAGCCAGGTCTATTGTCTCATTTAAAGACTAGACTGGGGAAGGATCCACTTCCAAGCTCATACACCTGGTTATTATCTAGAAGACCCACTTCTAAGTTCACTTACATGAGTCTCTGCATGGGCTGACTCACAACATAGATGGCTGACTTCCTCACAGGGTGAGCCATCCATGAGAAAACTAGAAAGTGTTAGAACATCCAAGATGGAAACTGCAGTCTTTCATAACTGAATCTCAGAAGTGACATACCATCACTCCTATCATACTTCTTTCTTTAGAAGCGAGTCACTAAATCTAGCCTACATTTGAAAGAGAGGGGATTACAAAAGTGTGTGAATACCAAATGGTGAAGATCATGGTGGAGGGAGTACCTTTAAGCCTCCTATCATAACTGTAATCAGTCTGTGATGATCGTATAGAGAGGTAGGTAGTTGTTCTCTCTTATTTTTTGTCTGCCTACCATCTTTTTGTGAAATGACTTTTTCCTCTTTCTCAGTCTGTGTGGCTCTAAGAGTCTGACTACTCCCATTCACCCTAGCTTTTGTGGGAGGCACTGTTGTGCCCTGGCCTGGCCAGTAAGAATACTTCAAATTCTTGGCCATAGTGGGTGGTTCAAGCATGGGCCATTTGTTATCTCTTTTCAGGAGTGGATATGGGTGCTGGGAGAAAAAGGGTTTCCTAAGATAGCAGGGCAGAACACTGAAAATTGGAATTTCTTCCATCTCCCATACTTATATACAGGTTACCTTTGCTCCATGTGCAAATATTCTTAGAATGAAACCACACAGAAAAAAACAGAGCTGAGAGGTGGAAAATGAGTGAGCTACACCAAGTTCTGATGACATCTCCTGCGTCTCTCTATACCCAGCTACACCTAAAGCCAGGCTTACATCTCTTTGTTGTTGTTGCTAGTTTTGACTGGAATTTTGTCACTTCCAACAAAAATGGTCTTCATATGCTAATATATCCAGATGGTATGGATGTAGCTCCAAATATTCTAATTTACCTTTGCAATACCAACACAACAGTACCTTTTATGAAATTATTTAAATATTGAGACTATTTACACTTTTCAACCTTGTCAGCTTAACTCTTAGAAACCTAAGCTCCCTGTGTTTCCTATTATGTGAACTACTTCCATTATTCACCTTAAATTTACTTTTCTCAAGATTCAGGAAAAATCTTCTTACTGTATTTAAGTTTTCTAAAAGCAGGGAGAAGTGCCTTCTTAATTATTAATTTCCTCCCAAAATTGTAGCATAATATCTGGCCACATAATTGATCCTCAATAACTATTTAATGAGTGAATGAGTCCATGAATCTTCTCAGTACACTTTAGATTATTTTGGTCTAAGTTCAATACTTTATTTTTGCCCATTCAATTCCATATTTTTAGCCAATTCACATAGCCTCATACTAACTTCAGGTTATCTCCATGTACTTGAGCTTTTCATATGCAGAAGAACTTAGTGTCATTATGCCTTCTCTCCTCCAAATAACTAAAGAAATATTAAACAAAGCGAGTTAGAGAGGAATGCCTTGTTTACACTTCTTCCTCCAAGAAGTGCCCTTTTATCCTAAACCATTGTTTCTTGTCTCTAAGCAACTTCCCTGTGCATTACACCAGTCTCCATCATACCATGATGACTCAATTTTTAAACAGCCTTTTGTGTGGAACTTTGTGAAAGGCTTTTTGAAAATCTAAATAGATGCCATTCATGAGCTTTGACCATATGCATTTGCGCTTCCTAAAAGAACTTTAATAAACTGATGAGGCCTCATTTCCTCTTGGAAACCATACATTTTTCTCCAGCTCCTTCCTTGCCTCCCCTGGTTATCTTGCCATACAATTGTCTTTTGGGGGGAAAGCTCTTTTCTGTTGATCTGCTCTGATGGAGATTTTAATCCTTATTAGGTATTGTAGATTAATGTAAGGTTAAGATAGCCCAAATCAAACTATACTAAAAGGGATTCATAACTATGATTAAGTTAGCATGCTGAGGTCAGAAACAGGGAAATATGGACTCATATGTGGTAAATATGGGCAGAAAAAAGGAAGTAAGCTTAGAAATGTAGGAAGCCAACCAAGGGTCAGGAATGTCTCAGGTCCTTTGGGAAATTGACAATGTTACTGGTTTCTCTTTTCTTTAGATTCTTCTTCCTTTGATTTTTCTCAACATCAAGCTCTCACCCTAACTTGGTAAACGTGCATTTTCAGAGTCTTCCCCTGGATGTTCTTTTTGTCTTTTTCATATGCTTGTTTTCCAGGTTCCATCACTTGTTTTGTGTCTCCCTCTATATATTTTCCATTTTCCATTCCATATAATCCCATGGATTTAGGTACTGTATCCTGTAGAATCAAAATGTAAATTCGGGGCACGGTCCTCTTCTCTGAGCTTCTTATCTGAAGATAAGTCTGTTCACCTGCCTAGTTGATATCTCCACATCAATATTCCATAGAGACTCCAAACAGGCATCCACAAATCAAATAACATTTTAACATGTCCAAAATCAAATGCATCATCTCTATATAATTTAAGACCTTTTTTCATTATATGTGACAAAAACATATCTCATGGAGTCTAAGAAGAAGCTGAACGGATAGGGTTACAACTAGGCTCAGAAACAACTGGACCTAGGACCTAGAAAACTTGATGATTTCTCTCTCCAGATTACACATCTACTTTCCTCTGTATGTCTCTTTTTTCCCTTGTTACAGACTAACTCCTGCTTCTCAGTCTACCTGGTGAGAAAAAGCGAAGATTTCTATGTTCTTATTTCAGTCACACAGAATGACACTGGCTTGATTGTCTTTGGATTCTTAATTCATAATTCCAAGGAAGAAAGTCCTTGGCTCAGCCATGGTCAAGGTGTCCACCCATAAATCAGTCAACTTTGGTCTCAGGTACAGAGTGATAATGTTCGTAGCTTGAAGTTTTCCCACAGCTCACTGATGCTCTGGTCATTTTGCTTTCAACCCTTTTTCTTTGTGTGTTTCATTTTAGATAGTTTCTATTGCTATGGATTCAACTTAACTACTCTCTTCTTCTGTTGCATCTAATCTGCTATCAATCCCATCCAGTATGTTTTTCACCATAGATGTATTCTTCATGTCTAAAAGTTCAATTTTTTCTTAATACCTTTCATTTCTCTACTTAACATGTGCAATCTTTCCTTTAAATTCTTGTACTTATGGAATAAAGTTACAATAACTGCCTTAATGTCTTTGTCCACTAATTCTATCTTCGTATATTTTGATATCTGTGTCGTTTCTGGGTTTCTTTCTATTGATCGATTTCTTTCTCTCATTGCTCCTTGTATTTTCCTGCTTGTTTGCGTGCCTTGTCCTTTTTCACTGGATGCCAGACAGTGTGAATTTTACCTTCTTAGGTGCTATTTTTTATCTCTATAAATATTTCCTTGAGCTTTATTCTGGGAAGCAGTTAAATTACTTGGAAATAGTTTGACGTTTCCAAAGCTTCTTTTAGGCTTTGTTAGGCAGGATGAGCGCCCTTTATTTCAGAGCTAATTTTGCCACACTACTTGAGCAAATGCTCTTTTGAATACTCTCCCTAATGCCCTGTAAATTACAAGGCTTTTCATTCAAGGATTATTCCCTCTACTCCTATCCTTAAGTAGTTTCCCCATACTCAGGTGCTGATCAGTACTCAGCTGAAGACTTTTGGGGGCCTTCTGTAGGTCTTTGGAGCTTTCTCCTTGTGCAACACTCCTCTCCCTGCTACTCTTCCTGAGAACTCAAGATGCCATAGCCTCCCTGGACACCCATGGCCCACACAGATTCCCACTCTCTTAATCACACACTAGAAACTCTCTCCAGGCATTAAGCTAGGATACTCACCTCATTTTATTTTCCCAGTCTCAGGGATCACTGTCCTCTGTTGCCTGATACACAGTGCCTGAGAACCGTTTTTTTCTATATTCTTCCTGTTTTTAAAGTTGTTTCAGATGTGAGGAAGTTAAATACAGTTCCTTCTCAAACCATCTTGGTCAGAAGTGGAAGTCCAATTCAATCTTTTAGAACTATTAGCAGTTTTTTAGAACCCTGGGCTCTTTTGTGTCCAGCATCCGTCTTCTGTGCTCCACGGCATCATAAGCACCCCATACAAGTTGGTTCCTCCTCACAAAACTCTAAGTCCTGTGTCTACAGATCATAACTTATTCATCTTTGTATCTTTTCACTTAGCATAGCTGAAACATAGCAGGTGCTCAACATATGCTTGGCAAAATAAATAAAACATTGCATACAATTACACCAAAACAGAGAACAATCTTTAGTATTTATTTCAGAGTATTTATAAGCTGTTACCTGAAAAGTGGGTTATAATTTAAACATAGCTATATTCTGAAGTTTTGATGTTACATTCCTTTGAATCAAGTATGTCATTAGCAAACTTGTCAGCCATTAGACAGATGCTTCTCAACAAAAGTGGTTTAGTTAGAAGTGTGTCTATTTGTAGCCTTTCTTTGAGGAGGGTTGGGGATTCTTTGGCACATGTCTGTGCATTTGGTTTGGTTGCATATATTAAGCATGAAATCTT
Organism: Ailuropoda melanoleuca; assembly: GCF_002007445.2. NCBI lineage: Eukaryota > Metazoa > Chordata > Mammalia > Carnivora > Ursidae > Ailuropoda > Ailuropoda melanoleuca. Next base: position 28,145,506 of record NC_048232.1, on the reverse strand, counting down.
TTCAGTGTGTCATAGATTCTGAAAAAGCGTTTGTGTTTTTACAGCTCATGCTGAGCAGAATGCAACCACAGGCTTCCAAACAATCTCGTTATTTGCTTCTCACATAGGGAAAGCCTTCTCTGGCTCCAAACTCCAGAGTCACACTGCAATCTCTAGCTGTGCATTACATCCTTTGTGAGTTCCATGGCCTGCGCAGTGCAAATACATGTAAAACTTTACATTAGATTTGTCAAGAGTTAGACGCGGAGATCCTGTGATAGGTCCTTCCTGGGCCAAGCGTGTTCTCTTTTGCTAAAATGTGACACCTCTCCCCACCCCACCCTCCCCAGATCTCCGGAGCATTCTGAGCCTATAACTATGTGAGGCCTCAGTGCTTCCTTTTTTTCACCTGAAATGTAACTTTCAAAAAAACTGACAAATAGGGACAGTAGTATCTGTAAATGAAACAAAATATTTGTGTATGAGGAAATAAATAATAAATATCACCCATAATCATGCCAGTCAGGATGTACTATCTATCACATATTATAGACATTGTACACACATATATACATTATATATATTATATATCTTATATTGTACCTACCACTTCATAAATGGTAATCTGCTTTCCATCCCCCCATATCTTTTCAATTCAATGAATATCTTTTTTAATTCCCTAAAGGAGTAAAATTTAAAATAAATTTCTTCCCTCTTTTTTGGGAAAATATCAATCTTTGAAATAGGTAATCTAGGCAGATAAAAACATCAATGCTTAGGTCTCGGGGAAGATATACTAAGTTCTATGAGGGCAGGAATGATGTCCACCTCTAGGGTCTAACATGGTGCCTGGCAAAGAACAGGTGCTCAGTACATATTCATAGAATCTTTTCAAGTGTCAGTATGTTTGTGAACAATTATAATCAAATGAAAAAGAATCAATATTTGCATTTGAAAACAAAGTTTCATCTAAAAATTTCTTATCCCTATGTTTTAGATTGGGTAAAGTAGGAGTATTTACCTCAATTTGCAGAAAAATGGCTAGTTCTCTTGACAATATTAACCGAGTCCTGAAAAATAAAAAGGCTTGTATTGTGTAAAAAACAACCCCTTTGAAATAGTCAGGCATTAATTTTATGCCTCCAGTTATTTATGTACTTGAACTTTAAAAGTCTAGGAAGTCTGGGGCACCTGGGTGGCTCAGTCGGTTAAACGTCCAACTCTTGATTTGGCTCAGGTCATGATCTTGGGGTTGTGAGATTGAGCCCCACATCAGGCTCCATGTTCTGTGGGGTGTCTGCTTGGGATTCTCTTTTTCCCTGTCCCTCTACCCTTCCTTTTGCTCTTGTTTTTTTCTCTCTCTCAAATAAATACATCTTTAAGAAAAAAAAAAAAAGAGGAGAGATAGTCTAAGTCTGTGCTCTCAAAATATATGACTGTAAAACAACAGCATCAACAAATAGAGACATAAAATAAAAGCTCTGTTCCCTTGGATTTTTATGTATCTTCTTAAAATAATGATTTCTCATTGTCATTGTGAAGCTGAATGACAATATCCCAATTCAATCACTTATTTGCAATTGAAATGGTTAAGTTAATTTTCAGTTGCAGCAAAGTGAGCAAAATTAGCTCTCAGTCCAAAAAAAGCACATTGTATCATACTTAAAAATAAAGCTCTAGAGGGTGGGACATCAGTAAGATGGCAAAATAGGAAGCCCCAGGCTTTTGTTCCTCATGGAGACAGTAACTTAAAAACAATAGACAGATCAAATTGCTTTTGTCAGACCTCCAGAAAACTAAGTTAAGAGGCTGCAGCACCTAGGCTATTAGAAAGCCAAGAGAGCCACACTGAAGTGGGTAGAAAAGTTGGTTGCATTTTGCCTGTCCTAGCTTCTTCCCTACCCACCCCACCCATCCCATAGCATGGTGCAATTGGGAGAAAATTCCCAGTGCCTAGCTCTTCTTTCAGGAAGGAAAGAGAAGATTGGAACATATGTCTAAAGATTTTGTAGGGCTCCTTGAGGGAATATTCTGTTTCACTTGACTAAGTGCTGATGCGAACTAGTGCCATAGTTGCTTGCTATGTTGGAAGCCACTGAGAAGAAAGGCAAGCATCAAGATGTCACAGCTTAGGGAGATTGCACTACCTCAGGAAAATACCAGCAAGAGAAAGAGATTACAGGCTCATGAAAAGAAATAGGAACAAGATTTCTTTTTCTTTTTTTTTTTTTTTTAGATTTTATTTGAGAGAGGGAGAGAAAGCACAAGCCATGGGAGGAGCAGGGGGAGACGGAGAAGCAGATGCCTCGCCTAGCAGGGAGCCCGAAGCAGGGCTCCATCCCAGGACCCTGAGATCATGACTGAGCCGAAGGCAGATGCCCAACTGACTGGGCCACCGGGGCACCCTGGAACAAGACTTCTTAACTGGGCAATCACATGCACAAACTCAAAAAAAGATATATCTCCAGAGAAATTTTGAGAAGTCCCAGAATCTCTGGCTGGGCTGATTGGTCATGCTCTTCCCTACATGAAGGCAGTCTATAAAGACTGGGAGAGGTGACTGTTTTTCAAATGCCAAAATCTCAACAAAAGATCACAAGGTATACAAAGAAATAGGGAAACAGGGTCCACTCAAAAGACCAAAATAAACCTTCAGAAATTGATCCTAAATAACCAGAGATTAATGCATTACCTGACAAAGAATTCAAAATAACTATCTTAAAGATGCTTAATAAGGTAAAAGAGAACACACAACCAACAAAGTCAGGAAAATGATGCATAAACAAAATGAGAATATCAATAAAGAGATAGAAACTACAAGAAAGAACCCAAATAGACATTCTTAAACTGAAAAATACAATAACTGAATTGAAAAATTCACTAGAGAGGTTTAACAGCAGACTTCATAAAAGCAGAAGGAAGAATCTGCGAACTTGAAGATATTGAAATTATTGAGTGAAAAGAGCAAAAAGAAAAAAATGAAGAAAACTAAAGATAGCCTAAGGGACTTATAGGGCAACAATAAGCAGATTAATAAATGCATTATTGGAGACCTGGAAGGAGAAGAGAGAGAGAGAAAGAGTCAGAGGGTTTTTCTCAAGAAAAAAATAACCAGAAATTTCTCAAATTTGAGGGAAAAAATGAACAAGCAAATTAAAGAAGCTCAAATAATGTCAACTAGGAAAAACCCAAGGATACTTATATTGAGGCACATTATAATAAAACTGTCCAAAGTCCATAGTAGGAGGACCCTAGGCTCATCTCATCCTTCAAACACAACTAGATAACTATCAGATCATTTGGAGTACTCAAGAAATCAACCTGAGGACTGACAGAACAAACTGCACAGCTAGAAGAAGAGAGAAGGGCACATCAAGCAAGGTAGGAAGTGCATATGTGATTTAGGGGAGAGACAGATTGCAGGTGTTGTGGAGGGATGGGAGCTGTGGTTGAGGAGAAAAGGAAGAGAGAGTGGAGCACACAGGGATATGCACAAGGAGAATGCTTCTCTAAAGTTATTGACAGGGAAAACAAGAAGGGATGATTTTCATGAGTTTTTGCAACTGGGAGGGCTCAAGAACTAGAGTTTTAAAGGTTGGCAGGCTTGGCTGGGATAGAGCCCTGAGGGCACTGCCCTACTCCTGGAGAGAAGGCAGAAAGGTAACCCAGGGGACAGACTGCACAATCTGAGGAATGCCTGGGTCACACAGGTGGGAAATTGTTCTCTCTTTTTGGACCACATCTGTGAGACGTGACATTCACAGAGATGCCTCTCTGGGGACAAAAGAGCCAGTGGGTGCCATTTCCCTCCCCCTCCCCTCAGCATAGATGCAGAGTAGTAAACAGGGAGACCCCTCTCTGGGGACAAAGGAGCTGGCTGGCACCATTTCCCTCCCCCACCTTTCAGCATAAACATGAAACCACCTTCAGTAAACAGCACAGCACTGACACAGACTGCCTAACCTGCGTACTACACTGGGTCCCACTCCCTTGTGCTCTACTGGTACTGCCGGTCAAGTGTACCTCAGTTCCAGGGCAGTGGGCCTTTCCCCCAAAGACCAGCAGAAACCCCCTGACCACATCACATCTTCCGACCAGAGAGTTTGGAAATGATTTGGTTCTAACTGAAGTAGCCTCAGGTCTCATTTAACAAGCAGACCAGAGGAAACCTAGTTAGAACTCACTACATACTGGCTAAGGACCAAACACTGCTCCCTGCAGGCAAGGACAGCCTCTGCAGATGACTGACCTGAGGGATAGAGCAGTCAAAACACAACAGCAGAGTGCACACGGTACACACCAGAGACACTCCTGGAAGTGCCAGGCCCTGGACACTATATGACCTCTTCTTCATAAAGTCATTACTCTCAGGAGCAGGAAACATAATGGATTTTGTAACACAGAGATGAAGACAGAGACTTTAGACAAGATGCCAATACAAAGGAATTCATCCCAGATAAAGAATGGGAGAAGGTTATGTCCAGAGATCTAATCAAAACAGATATAAGTAATATGCCTGATGGAGAATTTAAAGCAACAATCATAAGGATACTAGCTGGGATTGAGAAAAGAATGGAAGACTTTGGGGAGGCCCTTACCACAGAGATAAAAGAGATAAAAAACAGTCAGAAATGAAAAATACAATAACTGAGATTCAAAAAAAGATAGGATGCAATGACCACAAAGATGGAAGAAGCAGGGGAATGAATAAGTAATATAGAAAATAGAATAATGGAAAATAATGAAGCTCAAAAAAAAAAGGAGAATTATGGAACACAAAAATAGACTTAGGGAACTCAGTGACTCCATCAAACACAATAACATTCATATGATAGGAATCCCTGAAGAAGAAGAAGAGAGAAAAGGGGGCAGAAAATTTATTTGAGGAAATCATAGCTAAAAATTTCCCTAATCTGGGGAAGGAAACAGACATCCAGATCCGGGCGGCACAGAGAACTCCCATCAAAATCAACAAAAGCAGGCCAAGACATATTGTAATTAAATTTGCAAAATATAGTAATAAAGAAAAATCCTAAAAATCAGCAGGACAAAAGAAGTTCCAACTTATAAGGGAGGACCCATAAGGCTACCTGTAGATCTCTCCACAGAAACGTGGCAGGCCAGAAGAGAGTGACATGATACATTCAAAGTGCTGAATGGGAAAAATCTGCAGCCCAGAATTCTCTATCCAGCAAGTTATCATTCAGAATAGAAGGAGAGATAAAGAGTTTCTCAGACAAACAAAAACTAAAGGAGTTCATGACCACTAAACCAGCCCTGTAAGAAATATTAAAGGGGACTCTTTCAGTGGAAAAGAAAGACAAAAAGTGACAAAGACAAGAAAGGAACAGAGAAAACCTCCAGGAACAACAAAAAAACAGGTACTAAAATGGCACTAAATACATGTATATCAATAATTACTCTGAAAGTATGGTCTAAATACTAATCAAAAGATATAGCATGTCAGAATAGATTAAAAAAAAAAAACAGACCCATCTATATGCTGCCTACAAGACACTCATTTTAGACCAGGTTGAAAGTGAGAGGATGGAGAAACATTTATCATGCAAATGGAAGTCAAAAGAAGGCCAGAGTAACAATACTTATATCAGACAAACTAGATTTTAAACTAAAGACTCTAACAACAGATAAAGAAGGGCTTTGTATATAATAAATGGGACTATCGAACAAGAAGATCTAACAATTGTAAATATTTATGCCCCCAACAAGGGAGCACCCATATATATAAAACAATTANAATCAAAAGATATAGCATGTCAGAATAGATTAAAAAAAAAAAACAGACCCATCTATATGCTGCCTACAAGACACTCATTTTAGACCAGGTTGAAAGTGAGAGGATGGAGAAACATTTATCATGCAAATGGAAGTCAAAAGAAGGCCAGAGTAACAATACTTATATCAGACAAACTAGATTTTAAACTAAAGACTCTAACAACAGATAAAGAAGGGCTTTGTATATAATAAATGGGACTATCGAACAAGAAGATCTAACAATTGTAAATATTTATGCCCCCAACAAGGGAGCACCCATATATAACAAATGTAAAGGAACTAATTGCTAATAATACAATAGTATTAATACAGTAGCAGGGGACTTTAACACCCCGCTTNAACACCCTGCTTACATTAATAGACAGATCATCTAAGCAGAAAATCAACAAGGAAACAATGGCTTTGCATGACACACTGGACCAAATGGACTTAACAGATATATTCAGAACATTCCAATCATACACATCATACACATGATGAATGTGTAAAGCAGCAGCATACACATTCATCATACTAGGTCAGAAATCAGGCCTCAACAAGGACAAAAAGACTGAGATCATACCATGCATATTTTCTGACCACAATGCTATGGAACTCAAAGTCAACCACAAGAAAAAATTTGGAAAGACCCCAAATACATGGAGATTAAACAATCTGCTACTAAACAATAAAAATGGGTCAACCAGGAAATCAAAGAAGAAATTTTAAAAAATACATGGAAACAAACGAAAATGAAATCACAATGTTACAAAACCTTTGGGATGCAGCAAAAGTGGTCCTAAGAGAGAATATATAGCAATACAGGCCTACTTCAGGAAGCAAGAAAAATCTCAAATAAACAACCTAACCTTACACCTAAAGGAGTTAGAAAAAGAACAATAAACAAAGCTAAAGCCAGCAGAAGGGAAATAATAAAGATAAAGCAGAAATAAATGCTATAGAAACAGCAACAACAACAACAAAAACAACACCCAGTAGAACAGATCGATGAAACCAGGAGCTGGTTCTTTGCAAAATTAATAAAATTGATAAGCCCATAGCCAGACTTATCAAAAAGACCCAACTAAATAAAACTACAAATGAGAGAAGAGGAATAACAACAAACACCACAGAAATACAAATTATTTTAAGAGAATATTATGAAAAATTATGTACTATGAAATTGGACAACCCAGAAGAAATAAACATATAAACTACCAAAACTGAAACAGGAAGAAATAGAAAACGTGAACAGTTTCATAATCAGCAAAGAAATTGAATTAGTAATCAAAAATCTCCCAACAAACAAAAGTCCAAGGCCAGATGGCTTCACAGAGGAATTCTGCCAAAACATTTAAAGAAGAGTTAATACCTATTATTCTCAAACTATTCCAAAAAATAAAAGAGTAAGGAAAACTTCCAAATTCATTCTATGAGCCAGCATTACCCTGATACCAAAATCAGATAAAGCCTCCTCTAAAAAAGAGAACTACAGGCCAATATCCCTGATGCGCACGGATGCAAAAATTCTCAGTAAAATACTAGAAAATTGAATCCAACAGTAGATTAAAAGAATAATTCACCACAATCAAATGGGATTTATTCCTGGGCTGCAAGTGTGGTTCAATATTCCCAAATCAATCCACCTATAACGCCACGTTAACAAAAGAAAGGACAAGAAACACATGATCCTTTCAACAGATGCAGAAAAAGCATTTGACAAAGTACAACATCCATTCATGACAAAAACTCTCAACAAAGTAGGGTTAGAGGGAACATACCTCAACATAATAAAGATAACATATGAAAAACCCACATCTAACATCATCCTTAATAGGGAAAAACTGAGAGATTTTCTTCTACGGTCAGGAACAAGACAGGAATGTCCCTCTCATCACTATTATTTAAGACAGTACTGGAAGTCCTAGCCACAACAACCAGACAACACAAAAGAAATAAAAGGCATCCAAATTGGCAAGGAAGAAGTCAAACTTTCACTTTTGCAGATGACATGATACTCTATGTAGAAAACCCAAAAGACTCCACCAAAAAATTACTAGAACTAATACGTAAATTCAGTAAAGTCACAGGATATAAAATCAATGTACAATGTATAAAATCAATCTGTTGCAGTCCAATACACTAAAAAATGAAGGAGCAGAGAGAGAAATCAAGGAACTAATCCTATTTATGATTGCACAAAAAACCATAAGATACCTAGGAATAAACCCAACCAAAGAGGAAAAAGATCTGTACTCTGAAAACTATAAAACACTGATGAAAGAAATTGAAGATGACACAAAGAAATGGAAAAACATTCCATGCTCATGGATTGGAAGAACAAATATTGTTAACATGTCTATACTACCCAAAGCAGTCTACACATTTAATCCAATCTCTATCAAAATGCCAACTGTATTCTTCACAGAGCTAGAACAAAAAATCCTAAAATTTGTATTTAACCACGAAATACCCCAAATATCCAAAGCAATCTTGAAAAAGGAAAGCAAAGCTGGAGGCATAACAATTCTGGACTTCAAGTTATATTACAAACCTGTAGTGATCATCAGAGTATGGCGCTGGCACAAAAATAGACACATAGATCAATAGAACAGAACAGAAAACCCAGAAATGGAACCACAACTATATGGTCAACTAATCAACAAAGAAGGAAAGAATATCCCATGGGAAAAAGACAGTCTCTTCAATGAGTGGTATGGGGAAAACTGGACAACAACATGCAAAAGAATGAAACTGGACCACTTTCTTACAACATACACAAAAATAAAATAAAAATGGATGAAGCACCTAAATGCGAGATTTGAAATCATTAAAATACTAGAGGAGAAGACATCAGTAACCTCTTTGACATCAACCATAGCAACCTCTTATTAGATACGTCTCCTGAGGCAAGGGAAATGAAAGCAAAAATAAACTATTGGAACTTTGTCAAAACAAAAAGCTTCTCTACAGAAAGGAAACAATCAACAAAACTAAAAGGGAAACTACAGAATGGGAGAAGATATTTGTAAAAGACGTATCTGATAAAGGGTTAGTATCCAAAATATATAAAGAACTTATAGAGCTCAACACCCAGCAATCAAATAATGCAATTAAAAAATGGGCAGAAGACATGAACAGACATTTTTCCAAAGAAGACATACAGATAGGTAGCAGACACATGAAAAGATGCTCAACATCACTCGGCATCAGGGAAATACAAATCAAAACTACAATGAGACATCACCTCATACCAGTCAGAATGGCTAAAATTAACAAAAAAGGAAATAACAAGGATTGGTGAGGATGCAGAGAAAGAGGAACCCTCTTATACTGTTGGCAGGAAGGCAAACTGGTGCAGCCACTGTGGGAAACAGTATGGAGGTTCCTCAAAAAGTTAAAAATAGAGCTACTCTACAACCCAGCAATTGCACTACTGGGTATTTACCTAAAGGATAAAAAAATACTGATTTGAAGCATAATCAATGATAGCCAAATTACAGAAAGAGCCCAAATGTTTATCAACTGATGAATGGATAAAGAAGATGTGGTTGTTTGTGTGTGTGTGTGTGTGTGTGTGTGTGTGTGTGTGTGTATATATATATAATGGAATATTACTAAGCCATAAAAAAGAATGAAATTCTGTCATTAGCAACAATGTAGATGGAGCTAGAAAATATGCTAAGTGACATAAGTCAGTCAGAGAACCACAAACATCATATGATTTCACTCATATGTGAAATTTAAGAAACAAAACAAAGGAACATAGACGGGAAAAAAAGAAAGGCAAACCAAGAAACAGACCATTAAGTATAGAGAACAAACTGGTGGTTACCAGAGGGGAAGGAGGCAGGGGGATGGGTTAAATAGGTGATGGGATTAAGGAGGGCACTTGTGATGAGCACCGGGTGCTGTATGGAAGTGCTGGATCACTATATTGTACAACTGAAACTAATATCACTGTGTGTTAACTAACTAGAATTTAATAAAAACTTGGAAGAAAAAAAAGGAAGCATCATAACTGTCTTCTGTTAGATTCCTCCAGTGTTAGCGGTATTATGTTATGCTTTTTGTTTTTTAATAAATACTATTAAAATTAAAAAACTGTCAAAAGTCACAAAGAGAGAATCCTGAAATTAGCAAGAGAAAAATGATTTGTCACATGTAAGGGAGCTTCTTTAAGAGCGTCTAGACTCTCGATCAAAATCAAGATCGTGATCTCAGGTCATGATCTCCAGGTCGTGAGATTGAGCCCTGCATTGGGCTCCATGATCAGTGGGGAGTCTGCTTGAGATATTCTCTCTGTCTTCCTCCTTCTGCCCCTCTTCCCCCTCTCTCGCTCTCTGTCTCTCTCAAATAAATAAATAAATCTTAAAAAAAAGAGATTGTGGAAGCAGATCAAAAAGCAAGGCCCAATTATATGTTCTCTATAAGAAACCCACTTTAAATATAAAGACATATAGATCAAAAGGAAAGGGATGGACCATATGATTTCAGTCATACATGGAATTTAAGAAACAACACAGGGGCCCATAGGAGAAAAAAAAAGAGAGAGAGGCAAACCATAAAATAGACTCTTACCTCTAGAGAATAAAATGAGGGCTGCTGGAGGGGAGATGGATGGGGGATGGGTTAAGTGGGTGGTGGGTATTAAAGAGGGCACTTCTTTAATGAGCACTGGGTATTATATGTAGTGATGAATCACTAAATTCTACTCCTGAAACTAATATTACACTATATGTTAACTAAGTAGAATTTAAATAAAAACTTGAAACAAACAAAAAAAAAAAAGAAGAGGAGGAATGGTATGGAGAAAAATATACTATGCTAACACTAATCAAAAGAAAGTAGGAGTAGCAATATTGATTTCAGACAGAACAGACTTCAGAGCAAGAAAAGTTATCAGACATAAAGAAGGCCATCACATAATGATAAAGAAAGCCATTCTTACGGAAGATATATGTAAATATCTTAACAGGTGCATGCCTACCAACAAAGTAGCAAAGTAAGTGAAGCAAAAACTGATAGAAGCACAGAGAGAAACAGATAAATCCACTATTATTGTTGGAGATTCTAGCACCCCTCTATCAGAAGCGGACAGATTTATTTCTCACAGTTCTGCAAGATGTGAAGTCCAACATCAAGGTGCCAACAGATTTGATTCTTGGTAAGAGCCCTTTTCTTGGCTTGCAGATGGCGGCTTTCCTGGCTGCCTTCTAGGCTGACTTCTGGCTGTATGCTCAGATGCAGAAAAGAGAAATGTCCGATTTTCTGTTTCTACTTATAGGGCACCAATCTCATCATGAGGCTCCAAACTCATGATCTCATCTAAACCTAATTATCTTCCAAAGACCCCACCTCCTAATGCCACTACACTGGCAACTAGAACTTTAACATATTAATTTGGGTGGGATAATTCAACCCATAACAGATATTAAAGGAGAACTAAATAAATGGGGAGGTAGTCCATGTTCTTGGATAGGAAGCCTCAACATTGTCAGGCTGTCTGTTCTTCCTAACTTGATCCATAGATTCAATGCAATCCCAACCAACCAAAGTCCCAGAAAATTATTTTGTGAATACTGACAAAGTGATTCTAAAGTTTATATGGAGAAGCAAACAACAACAACAACACCCCAAAAACCAGAATAGCTAACTCGATATTGCAAGAGAAGAACAAAGTCAAAGGACTGACACCAAGATTTGCTATGAAGCTGTGGTAATCCAGATGGTATAGTATTGGTGAAGGAATGGACAAATAGATCAGCAGAACAGAATGGAGAGCCCAGACATGGACTCACATAAACATAGTTAATCTTTGACTAAAGAGCAAAGGTAATGCAATGGACAAAAACAGTCTTTTCAACAATTGGAGCTGGAAAAACTGGATATCTGCATGCACATAAAAGAATCTAGACAGGCCTCACACCCTTCTCCAAAACTAACGATGATCCAATATGGATCATAGAACTAAATGTGAAATTCAGAACTATCAAACTCCTAGAGGATAGCACAGAAACTGTAGATGGTCTTTAGTATGGAGTGACTTTTCAAATACAGCAGCAAAAACACAATCCATGAAAGAAACAATTGACTTCACTAAAATTAAAAACTTCTGCTCTTCGTAACGCAATGTCAAGAGAATGAGAAAACGAGGGACAGACTGGGAAAAATTATTTGCAAAAGGTATATCAGATCAAGTACTATTATCCAAAATATAGAAAGAACTCTTAAAACTCAATAATAGGAAACAAAAAACTTGATTTAAAAAATAGGCTAAAGACCTGAATAGACATCCCACCAAAGAAGATAAACAGATGTCAGGGAAGTATATGAAAAGATGTTTGACATTATACCTCATTAGGGAATTACAAATTAAAACAACAGTAAGGGACACCTGGGTGGCTCAGTCAGTTAAGTGTTTGACTGTTGCTTTCGGCTCAGGTCATGAGCTCAGGGTCATGAGATTGAGCCCAGCACCAGGCTCCACACTGGGCATGAAGCCTGTTTAAGATCCTCTCTTTCCCTCTCCCTCTGCCCCTCCCTCCTCTAAAAGCCAAACAAATTAAAAAACCCCAAAACTCAGTGAGACACCACTACATTCCTGTTAGAATGGCCAACCCCCCAAAAAACTGACACCACCGTATGCTCACAAGGTTGTGGAGGAACAGGAGCTCTCATTTATGGCTGATGGGAATGCAAGGTGTGCGGCCACTTTGGAAGACAGTTTGGCAGTTTCTTACAAATCTAAATATACTCTTACTGTATGATACAGCAATCATGCTTCTTGGTATTGAAAATTTATGTCCACACAAAAAGCTGCACACAGATATTTATAGCAACTTTATTCATAATTGCCCAAACTTAGAAGCAACCAAGATTGTCCTTCAGTAGGTGAATAGATAAATAAACCATGGTATATCCAGACAACGGAATATTATTCAATGCTGAAAAGAAATGAGCTATCAAGCCTTTAAAAGATATGGAAGAAACTTAAATGCATAATACTAAATGAAAGAGGCCAGTTTAAAAGTTTGCAAACTATATGATTCCATGTATATGACATTCTGAAAAAGGCCAAAGTACGGAGTCAGTGAAAAGATTGGTGGTAACGAAGGGGGGAGAGAGGGATGGACAGACAGAGAACAGAGGATTTCTAGGGCAGTGAAACTATTCTGTATGATACTATATTGGTGGATACATGTCATTATACACTTGCCAAAACTCAGAACGTGCAACACCAATAATGAACCCTAATGTAAACTATGGACTTTGGATGACAATGTATCAGTGTAGGCTGATCAGTCATAACAAATACATGACTGTGGTACAGGATGCCAATAGCACGGGCAGTTAGCCTGTGTGGGGACAGGAGTATATGGGAGTGCTCTGCACTTTCCGCTCAATTTTGTATGAACCTAAAAATGCTCTAAAAAATAAATTTTTTTAAAAAAGTAAAAGCATAACCTAAAAAAACATAAGGACCCAACCCCTTCCAAACTAAGAAAATAGAAAAAAAATGACAAAGCATGTCACTGCAAAAAAATCAATGAAACAGAAAGGAAGGCAGTAAAAGAGGGATGGCTTCAGACATATAGAAAACGATGGACAAAATGGCAATATTAAGTCTTTCCCTATCGGTAAATACTTAAATGTGAAAGTATTGAACTCTAATTAAACAACATATGTTGGCTGAAGGGATAAAAACTTACATATTGTCTACAAGAGACTCACTTTAGATCTAAAGATACATAGGCTGAAAGTGAAAGAATGGAATATTCCATGCAAATGGTTACGAACAGACAGCAGGGGTAGCATGCTTACATTAGACAAAAAACGATTTAAGTAAAAAACTCACAAGAGACAAAGCACATTATATAGTGATAAAAGGGTCAATTCATCAGGAAGATATAACAATTTTTTTTAAAGATTTTATTTATTTATTTGACAGAGAGAGAGCATGAGCAGAGGGAGCAGCAGACAGAGGGAGAGGGAGAAGCAGGCAGGGAGCGACGCGGGGTGTGATGTCAGGGTCCTGNGCAGGGAGCCTGACGCGGGGTGTGATGTCAGGGTCCTGGGATCATGACCTGAACTGAAGGCAGACGCTTAACCAATTGAGCCACCCAGGCATCCCAAGATATAACAATTCTATCTATCTATCTATCTATCTATCTATCTATCTATCTATCTNGGGATCATGACCTGAACTGAAGGCAGACGCTTAACCAATTGAGCCACCCAGGCATCCCAAGATATAACAATTATCTATCTATCTATCATCTATCTATCTATCTATCTATCTATCTATCTATCTATCTATTCTACATATTCACCTAACATCAGAGCTCTCAAATATAAGAAGAAAACATTGACAGAATTGGAAGGAGTAACAAAGCAACACAAAAATAGTAGGAGTTTTCAGTACCTCATTTTTAATAATGGATAAAAACCAGTCAGAAGAGAAATAACAAAACAGAGGACTTGAACAACACTATAGACCAAGTGTAATGAACAGATATACTGGATATACACAATCAATCCAACAACAGAATACACCTTCTTCTCAAGTGTACATGGAATATTATCCAGAACAGACCACATGTTAGGCCACAAAAGAAGTCTTAAAAAATTTAAGAAGACTGAAATTGTACAAAGTATGTTTTCTGAATACAAGAGAATAAAACAAGAAATCAATAGCCCGAGGAAAATGGGAAAACTTACAAAGATTTGGAAATTTAACAACACAGTATTTTTTTTTTTAAGAGAGAGAGAGTGAAGGAGTGTGTGGGGGGGGAAAGGCAGAAAGAGAGGGAGAGAGAGAATCTTAAGCAGGCTCCACACCCAGCATGGAGCCCGATGTGGAACTTGATCTCACATGACCCTGAGATCATGACCTAAGCCGAAATCAAGAGTCAGATACTTAACCAACTGAGCCACCCAGGCGCCCAACAACACACTCTTAAACAACCAATGGGTCAAAGAAGAAATCACAAGGAAAATTAGAAAATATATAACAGATCTAAAATACATTTAGTGTTTTCTATTAGGGGTTACAATTTACATCATTCAGTTATCACAATCTACTGCTAAATAGAATTTCACATAAATTAAAGAATCTTACAATTTACCTACATTTCTTTCTTCTCAGTCTTTCCACTATTGTAGTTATTCACTGTACATGTTAATATGTAATAAACACCAAAATTTATTAGCACCATGTTTTCTTTAAAGAGTAAAAATATTTACTTCCATATTTACCATTGCATGTGCTCTTCATTCCTTTAACATCCAGACTTCCATCTGGTTTCACTTCCCTCTGCCTGAAGTATTTTCGCCTATCTTGTGTTGGTCAAAAGGTGATGAATTCTTTCAGCATTTATATGCCTCCAAATGTCTTTATTTTACCTTAATTGTGAAAGATATTTTTACCAAGTAAACTATTCTAGGTTGGCTGTTTTTTAATTTCATTGCTTTAAGGATATCACTTTACCTTTTTCTGGTTTGCATTATTTTCAATGAGATCCTTGTGTACTAAATGTTATTTCTCTCTGTCTGCTTTTAGGATTTTTTCCTCTTTATTAACAGTTTTAAACAATTTGGTTATCAAGTCTCATAAATTGTATCATGTTTCTTGTTCTTGGGGTTCATTGCATGGATCTTGTGGGTGTATACTTTTCATCAAATATGGAAAAATTTTGGTCATTATTCTTTAGTCTTTCCACTTCCACTCACCATTCCACATTCTCTGCCTCTGGGATTCTAATCACACATATATCAGGTTGCTTGATATTGTCCCAAAGCTCACTGACCTATGTTCATTTTCATATCCAATCTTTCTTCTCTTTGTTTTTTTCATTTGGATAGGTTTTATTACTTTGTCTTCAAATTCATTTGTCTTTTCTTCTGTGGTGTCTGATCTGCTGCTAATCCCATTTTCTTTCTTTCTTTCTTTTTTTTTTTGTATTTTCCATATTTAGAAGTTTATGTGGGTTTTATCTTCTATATAGCTCTTTGTGATGTTTCTTTAACACATAGAGAATATTTATAATAACTGGGTTTTTAAAAATATTGGTTAAAAAATGGGGCCTGACCTTACGACCCTGAGATCAAGACCTGAGTTGAGATCAAGAGTCAGATGCTTAACTAACTGAGAT
Source organism: Ailuropoda melanoleuca (assembly GCF_002007445.2). Taxonomy (NCBI): domain Eukaryota; kingdom Metazoa; phylum Chordata; class Mammalia; order Carnivora; family Ursidae; genus Ailuropoda; species Ailuropoda melanoleuca. The sequence continues at coordinate 28,129,598 of NC_048232.1, read as the reverse complement.
ACCCGGGTGCCCGTATACTAACTGCCTTAGTAGACTGTTTGTCTCCCAATTCTATCATATGTTCCATATGTGGGTCTGCTTTATTGGTTGATTTTTCCTCTCAATATGGGTTGTACTTCCCTGTTTCTTTTTATGCTATAATTTTGTTTAGATGCCAGACTTTGTGAATTTTACATTGTTAGGTGCTGGGTTTTTGGGGTTTTTTTTTGTTTTTTTGGTTTTTGTTTTTTAATTCCTATAAATATCTCTTGAGCTGTGCCCTGGGATGCAATCAAGCAACCTGAAAATTGTCTGATCCTGTCAAGGCTTCCTTTTACACTTCGGGAGGTAAACAAAAACAGCCTTTACTCTAAAGCTAATTTGGCCCTTCTCCCAAGGCAATACCCTGCTGAGCACTCTACTTAATGTCTAATAATTATGAGATTTTCATTCTGGCTGGTGGGAACATTAACCATTCCCAACCTTTTTGGATCTCTGAGGATCATTCTGCCTCTTCCATTCTGGTGGTCCTTTCTGTAGCCACAAGTAGTTTCCTCACAGGTATGTACTGATCAAAACTCAGCTGGAAACCTGAAGGGAATGCTCTCCAGTTCCCTGTAGCTCTCTTTCTATACAGTTCTTTCCTCTCCAGTACTCCACCCTGTGAATTCTAACCACCTTCACCTCAATTCTCTCATGTCCAGCTCTGTTTCCTCAACGCAGGCTCTGCTTGGGTTTCCCCATCTTTGAGCTATAGCCTGGAAACTGTAGACAGTAAGCTGGGACAATGATAGTGCTGACCTCATTTGTTTTCCTTCTCCTAGGGGGAACACTGTCCTCAGTTTTCTGTTATCCAATATCTGTGAACCAATGTTTCATATACTTTGTCCAATTTCTTATTTAAAGTAGGAAGGTAAATCCAATTCCTGTTCCATTACAGTTGGAAGAAACAACCACTTGATGCCTTTGGTTCTACTAAATGACTTTACTCATAGTCTGAGATCTAGTAATAAGACAAATAGGCCTATAATGAGAGTAACACACTCAGTCAAATATCCACTGTGTATCAGTGACATTTTGTATTATGTGTTGACAAAGAAGCTCTCCCCCCTTTGAGGTTTTTTAAAAGACTATTCTCCTCAGTTTGGGGATTTTTCTCTCCCAATTTTTTTTATTTTAATTTTTTAAATTATATTATGTTAATCACCATACAGTACATCCCTGGTTTCTGATATAAAGTTCGATGATTCATTAGTTGCGTATAACACCCAGTGCACCATGCAATATGTGCCCTCCTTACTACCCATCACCAGTCTATCCCATTCCCCCACCCCCTCCCCTCTGAAGTCTTCAGTTTGTTTCTCATAGTCCATAGTCTCTCATGCTTCATTCCCCCTTCTGATTACCCCCCCTTTCTTTATCCCTTTCTTCCCCTACCGATCTTCCTACTTCTTATGTTCCATAGATGTTCTCTCCCAATATTTGATTTTGAAAAATGTGAAGGCTGTGGAGAATTTGAAAAAATTGAACAATGAAGATCCACAGCTCTTCATCTAGATTCACAAATTAATATTTTACTACATATGCTTTATCTCTATATATTTTTCAACTGATTGAAAGTAAGTTTCACATCTAAATATTGATCCTTCATCTTCCAAGGAAAGGATATCCTCTTACATAACCACAATAGCATTATTCTACCTAAGAAATTTAATACTGATACAATAATATTAGCTAATACATAGGCCATATTCAAATTTTTCTAATTATCCTTTTCTCTTTCCAGAATCACAACCCAATCAAGAATTACTCACTGCATTTGGTAATTGTGTGTCATTAATCTTTTTATCTGAAACAATCCCCCTGCCATTTTTTGTTATTTATAATGTTGACATTTTTGAAGAGTTCAGGCCTGCTATCTTGTTTAATTTAGATTTTTAAAAATTGTGATAGTGTTAGTAAATTTTATGACAATTTGGGAAAGAGAAACTCCTTGTTATTTTAGAAGTAGATTCATCCTGTCACTTTGAAGACTATGCTAAATTTTGAATATGAATAAATCTCATTTAAGACTAATATACTTGAAAATTGCTCAATGACTCAAGTGTGCTACTATAGAAATTAGGAGTGGAAAATATCTAATACTGCATTCCTCCCTGGCAAAGGTAAAGGCAATTGAGACATTTTAGCTTCGTTTTCTCATTTTTGTTTTATAGTACTAGGGTTAAAAATGTGGCCCAGGGGCGCCTGGGTGGCACAGCGGTTGGGCGCCTGCCTTCGGTTCAGGGCGTGATCCCGGCGTTCTGGGATCAAGCCCCACATCAGGCTCCTCCGCTATGAGCCTGCTTCTTCCTCTCCCACTCCTCCTGCTTGTGTTCCCTCTCTCGCTGGCTGTCTCTATCTCTGTCAAATAAATAAATAAAATCTTTAAAAAAAAATGTGGCCCAGCTTTTTCACCAGCACTATTCTTGTGTGATTGTTCTAAAAAGTCAGATCTTTCATCTACTCAGCAGCTGAACATATTGTGTACACCCCCAAGTGAAATGGGATAGGAAAATGCTTGCTGTTTTAGAACCCCAGAAAATGCATGAGAGAAACAAATGCATATTTTCCCCTGATGAAAACAACTTCACTTTACTTCCGGATATTTCAAAACTACCATCTGGTAGGTCCACCCTGTTTTTCCACCAGATGGCAATAATCCATAAAGGGTGAGCAGGACGAATGGAATGTACACAAGGGCGTGAGCATTAAAGGCTATGAGCTTGCAATGTGGTAATGTAGGAAAAATGATGAGTCCCAGGAGAAGAGGATAAATAATGGGTTGCTAAATCTGGCATGCTAAAAGCTAACAACAGCCATCATAAAAGGAATCACATCATTCATCTTTAATTTATTAGTGTAAAATTTAAGGATACAACAAGCTGTACCATTGTTACTTTTTAAATTTGTTTTCAGAATCACATAGGAAAAGACAAACAAATAGAGTGGAGAAGTTGTTGATTTTCAAGTAGAGTTTATCAAATTCAGCACCAAAAAGACACCGTGCATTCCTAACAGAAGTCACAAATTCAGGGATGCCTGGCTGGCACGTGACTCTTGATCTTGCGGTTGTGAATTTGAGCCCCACATTGGGTATAGAGTTTACTTTAAAAAATAAATTAAAAACTACCTTCATTAAAAAAAAGTCACAAATTCAGAGTATTTTAAGAAGAGGATGGGAGAAAGGAATCTTTAGGAACTGCTCTTGAAACCTGGAGGCCATTTCTCTTCCCCTCCACCATGACTTGAAGAGGAATCCTGCTGACATTTTTTTTTTAACATTTCAGTATTTCTTTTTCTTTTTCTTCTTTCTTTCTTTCTTCTTTCTTTCTTTCTTTCTTTCTTTCTTTCTTTCTTTCTTTCTTTCTTTCAGATTTTCTTTATTTATTTGACAGAGAGAGAGAGAAGAGCACAAGCAGGGGGAGCAGCAGAGGGAGAGGGAGAAGCAAGCTTCCCACTGATCAGGGAGCCCAATGCAGTGCTCGATCCCAGGACCCCGGAATCATGACCTGAGCTGAAGGCAGACGCTGAACAGACCCAGCCACCCAGGCGACCCGTTGGTGACATTTCTTCGCCAGTCTTTCAAAATCTGTTTAATTGAGCATACCTACTTGGTTTTGATTTTAGGTGGTATCATACAAATCCAACCCAATGCTATACTATCTCATGTAAATAATCCCCAGCTTGCTATAGTGCAAATTTCCTGCACAGCTCTGTACCTTGGCAGGCTACATGAGAAAGGATTTTTCCCTCACTCGGTATCTGTCATTTTCTCCTCCTCTGGGTTCTTTTTTCTAAGTACTGAATATTCCTGTGATGAAAGCCAGGCTGTTCTTTTTGAAGACTAAATAATACTAACTTTTATCATTGTTTTTACCATTTTCTTTTTTTTTTCATTTTGAAACATAACAATATGGTCACCCAAATTTTAAAAAGAAGCTCTAGCTTATGAGATAAAGGTTAGAATTTTAAATAGAGTTCACAGGAAACTAGAAAGTATCTAAATGAAGTTGCTTATTAGAGCACAATCATACAAAACTTTTAAGGAAACTGCTAGGAATATTTTTTCTTGTTGTTTTGATAAATAGATCAATTATCTATTTAATGTAAAGACGGTACATAAGGGAAAAGAAAAAGACAACAGTGAGAAGAGCTGTAATCCAGGGAATTCAGTTTTTCCTTTAGACTATGTTTTTATAAAAGGAGCTATAATAAAAAAATTATTAAGCTTTTATCCTTTTTAAAACACATTTTTGTCTTTATTATAAGTGATCAATAGAAAAATATTGAGGGGTGCCTAGGTAGCTCAGTTGTTAAGCATTTGCCTTCGGCTCAGGTCATGATCCCAGGGTCCTGGGATTGAGCCCTGCAGGGAGCCCTGCACAGAGCCCTGCACTGTGGTGGTGGTGGTGGTGGGGGGGGGTCCCTGCTCAGCGGGAAGCCTGCTTCACCCTCCCCCACTCCCCCTGCTTGCGCTCTCTCTCCCGCGCTCTCTCTCTTGCTCTAGTAAATAAATATGATCTTTAAAAACAAAAAAATTAAAATGCAGAAAAGAGTTACCAATCCGAAGACAACTGCTATTAACATTTTAGCGTATTTTCTTCCATAATTCTTTTCTAGAAAGGAGTTTCCTTTTATCTTTTGAAAACATTTGTTTTCTTGACTGTTTCATGCTTTTTATGAACTGATTTCTTACATTGCATGATAACGTATGTATTTTCCTATGTGATTAGTAACAATAAAATAATTTCAGTTGCTTCATAATGTTTTGGTAGGGATGAGCCGTATTTTAATTAGCTTATTATTGGACATTTATTTAAGTTTCTCCTTTTTGGTTTAACAGATAGCACAGTGATGAACACGTTGGTTCCGTCCACATTTAGACTTTCTTAGAATTGATTCCCAAGAGTGAAATCACGAGTTCAAAAGGCATAAAATATTTTAACACTTTAATTTTGATTTCTTTCAGTGCCAATTTTCTTTTTAATAGCGCTCAGTCGGTTTACACGGCTAATAACAATGTGCAAAAGGCAGCTTTCACACTGAGGCCATTGGTGAGTATTCTCATAAAAAGCAAGCCACCGAACAGTTTACTAAATGGCCTCTTACTACTGCTTTAATTTGTATATCTTTGATTACTAGTGGGATGGAACCTATTCCCACTGTTTGTTAAACAGCTGAATTTCCTCTTTTATGAATTGTTTACTTATGTTCTTTGTCTGTTCATCTCTTGGGGTCTTTGTAATCCCCATTTACAAAGAGAACTAACAAGCCTGGTCCAGAGAAAGGCCTTCTGCATGCAACGCTGCGGAATTCCTCCCCTTTCAAGTCTTGTCAGAGGCAACACTGGAACAGCAACATGAGGGGGAAACCAGGAAGGGCAGGAAAGATCAGTGATGTATTTCCCTCTGCTGTACAAATGAAAGAAAAGATCACGTTGCCGTGGTGAAACAGCTCTGTTCCTTTACTTAACCCAGGGCTCATTTGAAAACTGCACTTCACTAAGTTGTGACCACTTTTCAAATGTCACGTTCTGTATTATATAACACCAGAAATACACGTCGGTATGAGTCACTGTGGAGCCATGGCAGTTCCACAAATGTTGCCATTCCGGGGTCATCTTTTGAAATGATTTAGTTAGATATAATTTAATTTAATTTAATTTAATTTGGAGTGTCATCCTTTATTTTGTAGCCACTTCCTGGGAGGCTGGCACTTTCATGTATAATTTTTTCTTACATGGATACAAGTAGAGCAAGTGCAGAAGGGGGCATAAATGCGGAGTCCCGCTCCGAAATGATGCTGCACTATTCTCTGCACAGGTGACTCTCCAAACCCAGGCTCCGAGAACATTCCTCCTACTGGCAATGACGGGGCTTAAGATAAACAGGGCTCTGACGTTGATAGGGACTCGAAACTCCCTCAGTTCCTAATCTGAAATATGCAGGTAACCATAGTTCCTCCTCTTACCCAATGGATATTTTAAAGATTACATTATAAGTGAAAAATCTTTGAGGTTGGACAGACTAGCGTTAAGTATTATTACATTTTAGTAGATGTTATTTTCCAACATGAGTCAAGACTCAAAAATGATCTCCTTTGTCAAATATCCTGAGGTCAATAAAGAGAATCAGGGACTGTGGAATCATCAGAAATAACTCTCTTGTTTGAAAGAAGAAACCGAGGCTCTGAGAGGTCTCATCCTAGATGACACTTGTATAAAGTGACACTAATTCATGTCAGAACTAGCATGCTACTCTGGGAGTCCTGAGTTCCCTCAAGAAATCTGTCTACTGACTCCCTCCCCTCATCCAGTGGGTAGAAACTTACTAAGCATCACTGAGTAAAGAATTTCATTTTATTTCCTGATCATCTTTAACAGGAACTGTTTCCAGCCCCCTCTTTATTCTGAGAGCTAAATTTCTGTTCGTAGTAAAAATAATTATTTCAGGAGCGCCTGGCTGGCTCAGTCGGTAGAGCATGAACTCTGGATCTCAGGGTTGTGAGTTCAAGCCCCACGTTGAGTGTAGAACCTACTAAAAAAAAAAATTGCTTCAAATAGGCTAAAATAGGTACGTAATGGTTTCTGACAAAAGAATGTGAGTTTATTTAAACATCAAATATCGTATGTCTAAGAGTTTAAGAAATAAGCATCAAAGAGCAGGTTTTAATCAAACTGAGGCATCTTTTTAAACTTACACTTGCAATGCAATACCATCCTCCATCAGCTGGGGCAGAACTGCAAACACAAGAGGACAAAGTTCACCGAAATGAAGTGGAACCAGTTTGACAGAGAGCCTGCAATCTGGTTTCAACAGTTTGATAAATATCAGAAGAAACAAATTTGTTATGCTAAGGAAGAGGTCTCTGGAATCTTTGTGATTCAAGAGTATATGCCCCTCTTTTCAGCTAATCAGATAAGTGAATGTGTGAACTCTCTATGGAATTAATGTGGATTGCAGTAAGGAAATTGAATATCAACACATCAGAGAATCCTCTTTATCAAAGACGGGGAAGACAGGCAGCAAGTTGATTTATTTGTGTGACGCTAAGGGGAATCATATTAGGAGAGACTTTCAAATGATCAAGAATTCAAACATGTTATCGTAAGCTGTGCTTGCGAAGCCACACACCCAGATGGAGAGGGGAGACACGCTGTCAAATCAGGAGACAGAATCTCTTTTTTCCCCCCAATTCCTTTAACTATTAAAGAACTTTTGCTTTCTTTTATATATTTCCCCCAAGTAGAATTAATATATATTTAGATATACAAGAATCTCTCGTCTTTGATTCTGTGTATACACATAAACACATACACACGTGAAACAGTATGAGTTAAACAGAGAGAAAACAGTAAGAAAGTTCTACACGGCAAGAACTTTTTTGATGCTTTTTCAAAGTAGCCATATTATTTACTTACTTTTATTCTTATTGTTAAAGTAAATCTTTCTACCACTTAGGGACGCCTGGGTGGCTCAGTTGGTTAAGGGTCTGCCTTCGTCTCAGGTCATGATCTCAGGGTCCTGGGACTGAGCCCTGCATTGTGCTCCTTGCTCATGGGGAGCATGTTTCTCCCTCTCCCTCTGCAGCTCCCCCTGCTTGGGCTCTCTCACACTCTCTCTGTCAAATAAATAAAATCTTTTAAAAAAATCTTTTACCACTTAGCATACTATGGATACTTGGTATTTCAGGTTCATTAAATAGTTCACTCTGATTTCACAGATCCCACAGAGTACACAAACATAGGAGCTTTAACACAATTCTGGATTTGAATTCAGTAGTCCTGACAATTTGAGATTCTGTGATGGCATACCAGGAAATGAAGACAAAAACTATCTCACTTTAACCATTAAATTCAATCTCTTTTCTCACTTTTTTTTTAAAAAAAGATTTATTTATTTATTTTAGAGGGAGAGAGAGTGAGAGCGAGTGCACAAGCAGGAGGGGCAGAGGGAGAGAGAATCTCAAACAGACTCCACCTGAGCATGGAACCCGATGCGGGTTTGATCTCACAACCCTGAGTTTACACCCCTGAGGTTATGACCCTGAGATCATGGCCTGAGCTGAAACCAAGAGTTGGACACTTAACTCACTGTGCCATCCAGATGCCCCTCTTCTCCCACTTTCAAACAAAGCTGATAAGGCAACAAAAAGAACTGTTACACTTCCCACTGACCTCGCACCCAAAAGAAAATGAAGTCTATGTTTTGAATTGCCTGAAAACAAAAGGAAGAGAAATAAAGGCTGTACATTAGAACAAAGTGAAAATCTGTCTCAAAATTTATGAACATAGACTTTACAAGAATATTTAAGGAAATCAGTACCTTGCTCTTGTTGAAACTGTCACAGATCATGTAGTGACTGCATTTTCTATTTCCTATGCTGAGTGAGAACATTGGTATTTTCCTGACTCACAAGGGCAGGAGTGTGCTGCCTGCTGAATCACCCTCCTCACTTCCCAGGGTGCCTGAGTGTTCTAAGATACTAAAGGAGGATGAAATTGTGGTTGCCATGACAGCTACATAAATGCTGTCATGATAATATCAACAGATGTAGTACAGTGTTCCCTGAAAGCTGAAATTTTTTCCCCTTCCAAAACTTCAGTAATTTTAATCATTGAAGTTCTTTAACAACTTTGCAAAGTTGATCTAAAGAATTAGTAAAATCTTTTTCCTTTTCTTTAAAGATTTTATTTATGTATTCATCAGAGAGAGAGAGAGTACAAGCAGGAGGAGCAGCAGGCAGAAGGAGAAGTGGGCTCCCTGCTCAGCTCAGCAGGGAGCCCCATGTGGGACTGGATCCCAGGATGTGGGGATCATGACCTGAGCCGAAGGCAGACGCCCAACCAACTGAGCCACCCAGGTGTCCCAGTAAAATCCTTTTCTTAACTAGATAGGTTGCTATATTAAGATACAACTCATCTCTTTACTTCAAATTTATTTCTTCTGGGGCACCTGGGTGGCTCAGTTGGTTAAGCTTGGTTTCTGCTCAGGTCGTGATCTCAGGGTGGTGGGATCAAGCCCTCCATGGTGGGGGGGGGGCTCACTCAGCAGGGAGTTTGCTTGAGATTTTCTCCCTCTGCCCCTCCCCCCACTCACACTTGTGCATGGTCTCTCAAATAAATAAATCTTTAAAAATAAAATATATTTCTCCTAGGAATGGTGATTGACAAATTATGTTGCCTATTGTATTTTTAGAAATTGAAATGAATATCAAAGTGAAATAAAAATAAAGTTTTATCAATTTTCTTAAAGTCTAGAAACTCAGATTTACAAAAACAAACCTGAATATCTTAAGCATTAGCCAGCATCTTGTAGTAACGGGCTGTTTTTTATGTGTGCCAGCATTTTATGTAAACTATATCATGTATCAACCTGCCTGTGGAGGGTTTGTATTTGGTAGGCATAGGCTCTGTCCCTCCTTCCCCCCATTCCAACGATTAAACCACCAATAAGAACAGAGAAGCAGGAGCAGAGGTTCTTATTTTTAAAGATCTTAATTTTGGGATGGTTTACAATATCTTATAGGATTACCATGAAGCCCAAATCCTAGGAGCACTTTGAGTCATTACAATGAACATCAGAAAAAGATCGATGACCTTGAGTGTTCTTGAAATGCCTCTATTAAATGTTTTCAAAGCTGGGCTTGTGCATTTGCTGCTGCTTTTGATAGAGTGTTTTTCTCCTTTCATTTCATCTGCCCTCAGGGTGTTGGTTATTATTATTTTTTTCCCCAAGGTGTCCCTTGGAATCCTTTTAATTTCAGTGGCACAAAAAATTATCAAAATTATCAAAGGCTAAGCCGCTCCTGATTAGGAACGTGGTCAATCCAATGTGTCAGGCAGGGACCTATCAGGAAAACGTCCACTTAAATGAATTAGTGGAAGCAAATTTAACGATGGGACTATTCACAGAGGTGTGGGTAGGGTTTAAGGAACAAACAAGAGGGTGGTGAGGCACTCAGAGATTAGAGCAGCCAGGAGTCATTCCTACCATCCTGACCTTTAGGTGTGACATGAAAGACCAGTCAGTGTTGCCGCGCCAGGAGAGAGCAGGAACCAGGAGGGAGCCGCATTCGTGGAGTCGAGCAGCTACTTATCACCAGAACCTCGGCAAGACAGGGAATAGGGGGAATAAACACCAGACCTTTCTCTCTTTCCACCTCTCTCTTTTCTCAGTGCTTCACAACCCAAAACCAACAGGACAAGGGAGTCTGAGTTGGATAATTCCAAGGGTTTGGTCTCCAGGGCATAAAGCAGGACAGAGAAGGGTGGAGAATGAATCTGGGGATGGTGGTCAGTATGGAGAATAGCCAGCCTATTGAACTCAGAATTTCAGATTGGGTAAGCTTTGTGCATGAATTCTGTTCCGCATACCAATTCTGCTGCTTTTAAAAAATTCCTTGGTTTTCAGCTATCTGGATAGCCTATATGGCCCGATATCTGATTTATAGTTGATCTTAGAGTTTTGTAGTCATAGCATCACATTTGGATTGATACTGGAAAATGATAAGGTTATACTTTATGTAGCAATAAAGATGACAATATGAATTTTATTTTTTTTGTTTTACTTTCTTTTTTCTTTTTTATTTTTTAATGATTTTTATTATGTTAGTCACAATATGCATATGCACAATATGCATTTTAATATTCTAATTTTTTAAAAAAGATTTATTTATTTATTTGACAGAGATAGAGACAGCCAGTGAGAGAGGGAACACAAGCGGGGGAGTGGGAGAGGAAGAAGCAGGCTCATAGCAGAGGAGCCTGATGTGGGGCTCGATCCCATAACGCCGGGATCACACCCTGAGCCGAAGGCAGATGCTTAACTGCTGTGCTACCCAGGCGCCCCATAATATTCTAATATTTTTAACATAATTCTGGCCACACAAAAAGAAATGTGTCTTCCTAAGTGTGGAACAGAAAATTCTCCAGGACTGACTCCTCAAACCAATATTATACACAATTGTAAGAGCAAACTGGTAGTACATACACTGCAAGCAATGCAAATTTCACACACTCACCTAAAAGTAGCATAGAACCCTGCTACCATGGAGGTGGAGGGTTCATCCAGCACCTTTAGGAAAATAGGATTATGATGGCTGGTTCCATCTTGCACATATCTTTAGAAAATCTCATAAACTCAAATTTGTATTTGAGCTTAGGGCTGCTATCAGTTTTATTTGAAAATAGAAGAGAGGTAATTCTCGCTCTGCTCCCAGAATTTCCCTGGTACGGTTAACTTCCAACTGCCCACCGCAGGCATCCTTTACTAGTTGCCCTCTTCTGTATCTCCTTCCCTCACTTTCCTGGTTCCTCTATCACCTCCCAAATAAACTTCCTGTACTTTAATCCTTGCCTCAAGGTCAGCTTCTGGAGGAACCCAGACTAAGAAAGAAGTATATTGTCTTTATTTTTTAAAGATGTTATTTATTTATTTGTTTGTTTATTTTTTCGAGGGAGAGAGGGGAAGAGAGGGAGAGTGCAAGTAGGAGGAAGGGCAGAGGGGGAGGGAGAGGGAAAGAATCCCAAGTGGACTCAATGCTGAGCATGGAGCCTGATGTGGAGTTAGATCTCAGAACCCACGAGATGATGACCCATGAGATCACGACCTGAGCTGAAACCAAGAGTCAGTGCTTAACCGACTGAGCCACCCAGGCGCCCCAGAAAGAGGTCTATTTTCATCCCTTGCCTGTGTAAACCTGTAAAGTTCTGTCTTCCACAACTTTATAACAAATTACTCTTTCACAAAGAGTTGAAAAACTCCATAGAACTTCACATTTATCATTTGCTGACCACCTACCAAATGCCAGGTTTGGAGTAAGTACTTTTATCTTATTTAATCCTCCTGCCCAATCATATGGATTTTAGTAATGTGATTTGTTTGCATGTTTGATCTACTGTACTAAATTATATAAATGTACTTAAAGTTTTGTCTACAAATTTACTTATTGCCAGACACTTGGTCGAACCACCAGTGCAATGTTGACTGGGAGTGGTGAAAGCACACATCTTTGCCTTGCTCCCAAAGTTAGGGAAGTATCTTCATTTTTCAATCAAGAAATATTATTTCTATCTTGGCTGTGTTTCAGGTTGAAACATTGTACTACTGCTTGCTTGTGACAAATACCGAAGGTTTTTCATGCGTGTTCATAGACTTAAATAATGAGTTATTGATCATTGATTTTTATTAATTTTAGGGTCATTTCTTAGTGCCTTTATCTGAGTTATATATAAAACTTGAATGAGTTCATATTTAATTTAAAGGATGTAAGTAGAAGAAATTAAAATATATCTTTAATTATTGATTGGCTGATTACATAAATTTTAAAGCTCGTTACTAATTTTCTGGTGTCAGGCAGCCCTGCCTATACAATTTTGGAAAAATTTCCAGGTGGCAATTCGCCCTTTGGTCCTAATCATTTATGCTTGCCTTTGTCTTTAACAAGGGTGTAAAAACACTGATCATGTAAGTTTATGTTGTGAAAACAGATTTCACAAGAAAATATTTACAAAGCCCTTAAAAACCTTAAGGAAGTGGTGTTATGTAAATTTGAATTCTACTGTAGTCTATGATTATAATTCCCTTTGAAATTTCTGGAATTTAAGCCTAGAAATAAATAAATAAAATGCTGAAACATAGGCAAAATAATCTCCAGGGCATCTGGGTGACCGATGGAAAGCAGGAGGCAGTTGACATTACAAAGTGGGTGAGTTAACAGATACACACAGAAACACATGCCTTCAGTGTTTTATCCCGAATATATTTTTCTTGACCTTAATTAGGAGATGAACAAATGGTCCACGAAATTCTAGTTTTGTTACTTAGAGGATCCAAGTCATTAAAACTTGTTCAAGTCAGGCTCTACTTCAAGAAAAATAAAGTACTTTAAAAAATGTACATACATGTGACATGGTGTATACCAAGCTTCAAACTAAGTGTAGGACCTGGATCTTACATTATTTCAGAAAGGAATAGTTACTGTTCAATCAGAACTTAATGAAAATAATTGGAAATAAATAACTGAAAAAATAAAAAAATAAATAACAAAAACTGAACTTTTAAAAAGTTTATCTGATGCATGTACTAGTTTACCTGATATTCTGAGAGGTGAAGCCTGAATGTTTTAATAATAAAATAAAGATACCAGAAAAAATTTAAACTAAATATTTAATTTTTTGAATAGATAAAGCACTCTCATGGTTTGAATATCAAAAACTTTAGATAAGAATACGATGGTCTTTCCCATGACTTCCATCCACAGATTTCTTATGCCTCAACAGCTTGTCCTAGTTTAATGCATATACAAGCCATACATTATTCTGCACCACTTTCTCATTTAACAACAACAACAAATTTGGAGGTTGTAATATTAAAACATAAAGATCTTCGCCTTTTTTTTTGTTAACAATCACATTTGAATGTATGGATTTATCATAATTTAACTAGTAGTCCTGAGGATGGATATTTAGGTTATTCCCAATGATTTGCTATTCGCAATACTATACGAAATACCTTATCATTTCTCCTGTGTGGAAATACATCAGCGGGATAAATCCCTAGAAGTAAATTCAGAATATGTATGCATTTGTAATTTTGATAGGTACTGCCAAATTCCTGTTCCTCTAGAGCCTAGCCAAAGCAGGGATGCCAGATACAATTTAAAGCCTTTTTATTTAGAAATACACAATGAAAAGTGGGTTTACCTATTAAAGAACTGGCAAGCAGGGCATATCCAGCAATTTGCAGAGTATGTTTTCACTCAAAAATACATTCAACAGAAATTTATTGTGCTTTTAAGCACTTTGGAGACACATACACACATACATACACACAAAGCAAACTCAAATCTCCGCCTTTGTGGAGATTACATTTGAATTCTACATTTTGGAGCTCTATGCTACCTCATTAGAAGACAGTTAAATGTCAATATCCTGAAAATGATCTGTTGAGATCCTGAGCACAGGCGCCAGACATATGCTACTGGTGTTATTTAAAAACTAACTAGAGGCAGTGTTGCAAATGATTTCAGAGCTCTCCATCAGGTCCTTTTCAAACAACACACTTGGGTGAGAGCTCTTTTTATCTGATTCCATCTGCTGTTGGTAGTGATCAGCATACTGTGGGCATTGTGGTATCATCTGAGATTATGTTGTGAAATAGGAAGTAGAGTTGCAGGCGGATCAGCAAGTATATGCAAACTGTTCAGTTCTCTCTCTTGCGGAAACCAAGGGTGCCCAGTTCAGGTTTGGGGAGTAGGGAAGATAAAAGTTATCAGCAAGTTCCTGACACGGCACAGTTTACTTTTCACAGTCGTTCCTTGTTTTGGTTCTAGAAAGAGATCACGAGGGATTCTATGGCTGATAGTCTCGGAAGCATAGAGTAGCACTGCTCCATATGCTGAACAAGGGGATAGAAAGGGAAAATGTTAGAAACTGAAGAAGACAGAAAAAACCATCAGTGACAAGGAAAGGGTAGTAGCAAGTGCAATGACAGAGACAGTATGGTCTCCGGCCTTTTTTTTTTTTTTTTAAATATTTTTCCTTTCTAAAAGGAAAATCTTTTAAACTTTAGCACCTCCCCCTCATTAGATTTAATTTAATAAGAAGGTGGAAAACTACAGCTCTTAAAATCTTGCCAATATCCCAGTGGGTTCTTTGCAGCCATTAAAAAACAACAAACAGGGAGTTCAGCTTATGAGAAGGACACCAGACACAATGGCATCTTTAGGTATGAGGTGAAGAACAGAAAAGGGCCCATTCCAGAGAGTGGCCCCCCAATCATACCCGGCCTTTTCTTTTTTTTTTTTTTAAATTCTGGTATCATTAAAATTTCATCCCGCACCATAATAGACACACTCAACAACTGGTTACTGAATGACTGGTTTCTTATGCCCTAATACTTATGAGTTAGTTTTCCTCACAGTCATTGAATTTAGGGCTAGAGGAAGGAGGGGGCTTTTCGTTCAGTCAACACGCTCCTTTGACAACTGAGGTCGAGAAGTGACAAAGGCAGAAGCTAGGTGTCTTTCCCAGATCCCCAGTCCAGTACAACTGCTGCCATAGGATCACCCCCACATGAAAAAACCTTTCATGCCTCTGACTTCTGGATTCTGTGCTGCAGAACTGCAAACGCTGCAAACTGTGATGACTTTGGCCAATGACACTGTGGCCCTTGGGCTTACACACAGCAGGCCCCGTGGGCAGCTTAATGAGTGGTTATGCTGCTTTGGAGCAGCCTGACCATGGAGCGGCCGCTCCTGGGTCCCCAGGGCCTTCGTCAGCCCTGAGTGTGCACAGCTGGTGAAGCAATCTGCCCTGGTGGCCCCAGCGGACAGCTCCGCATGGCCCTAGTAAATGGACTCAGTGTCTCCAGAGCTCCATTTCGTCCCCTTGAAGTGGCGTGTGGCACTTTTTCCGAGTCTCCCCGCGGGATTTCCGGGGCCGTGAACGACTGACCTACGTCTGGCAGCAGCTCCCAGCAGGCCAGTGGGCCTAGAAAGGGAGCGGGCAGGGCCCACCGTCCCTCTTTTCCTGGCTCCGTTCCTGCCACCCTACTGCTCGGTCCGTTTCCCGTTCGCCCTTCCCTCGTTTTCTCCCGAGCGTTTTCTCTCAACGTTTCCCACTTCGTGTTTACAAAGTGTTTACGCCCACTTGGCGGGCAGCAACCTCACCACCCGAGCCCCTTATCCAGTCCCCCCGCCTCCCCGCCCTTCTCCCAGATCCACCTCCGCCGATTCACCCCGCGCCGCCCGGGTCGTCACGTGAGCCCCGCCCCGCCCCCTGCCCGTCACGTGAGCCACCAGCCCCGCCCCGCCCCCGCGCCGGCGCGCTCCGACGTGCCCTGGAACTTACCCTCCCTCGGAGACCAGCCTGCGGGGACGCGCCGGCCGCGGCCGCCGCCGTGTGAGCGCCCTTCAGGCTCCCGTCGGCGTCCCGCAGACCCCGTGCTAGTACAAGAGGGAGCTGCCTCCTGCGAGGCCGTCGTGCTCTCGGTAAGGTGGCGGGACGCGGGTCCCCGTGGACCGAGGGCAGGTTGGTGAGGTGCTGCACAAAGGCGTCCGCGGCCGGGGCTGTGCCCGCCGAGGGCGGCGGAGTTAGGGGGAGGTGTGTGCGGGAGGCGCGTTGGCGCGGAGGTGAGCGCGAGGTGCGGCCGGGGGCGTCGCGGGAGGGGTCGGGGCGCAGGGTGGGCCCGGGGGGAAGGGGAGACGTTGCCAGCCCATTGGCTGACGTGGGCGAGAGGGTTTAAATGGCTCGAAGTTGTGGCTCCTCTGCCCCCCGGGTTCCCTGACTTCCTGTGTGAGGGCAGCGCCCGCCCGCCCCGCCCCTAGGAAGGAGGGCGTCGGTGTGTGTGTGTGTGTGTGTGTAAAAGGCAGGCTGGTGCCGCCCTCTTTCCTCGCCCTCTGCAGCTGCGTGTGCCCGCTTTCTAACTGCTGTAGGGTGTGCAAACCTCCGCCCACCCAGGGAGCCCACCTGGGGCCTCCCCTCGAGGACTGCGACTGCTGACCTTAAACTGGTACTTTCGTCTCTGCAGTCTTTAGAGGTGCCCCGCCTCTGTTGAATGGACACTTGGCTACTCTCGCTCTTCTGGGAGCAATCTCATCAAAGTCCTTGAATTAAAAAAAAATACTCTATACAAGCGTGCTGCCCTCCTCCCATTTCAGCGTAGTTGATTGTCTTCCAAGAGTGGCTGTCCTTTACGTGTTGTATCTTAAGTTACTGCAGACCCTCCGAGAAGAAATGTCTGCAGGGTCATCATTACAGAAAAACGCACGGCCTTCAGTTTCAGAGGCTTGTGATGTTTTCCTTCTGGCTGCAGCAGCAGTTTTTAAATGCATTTGCAAAGGTTAAAGCAAAATGTTTGAAAGCATAGCTTTAGGAAAGTTCTGATGTCATTCCAAGTAAAGTGTTTATGATGGGTGAAGGCAGCTAACACTCGAATTGCTTTATGGTTAATTACGATACACGAGAGCAGCTTTTATCGAATATTTATGCACATATTCCTAAGGGAAGGAAATGTGGAGGAAGGCGCATCAAGTGAGGAGTCACTCACTTCTGGTTCAGATTCAGCCACACTTCCGAAGGTGAGACCTCGGAAGACTCAGGGTTAGAATGGAAGGTTGTTAGTATCAAGCCCCTACCCACGCCTGTTTTCTCCTGAGAACTTTGGAGACGGTGGCCTAGAGCTGTTATTTATTTGTCCATATCCAGTGTTCCTTACCTGATCTATAGGAAGGTGTGTTACAGAATGGGCCATGTTTCTGTACGTTTTCTTGTCTGAGTAGACATTCCGGCTGGTGGTGCTAGTGATTTTCTCTTTTCCTATGTTTTGAAATGACTTGAAAACGTTTCAGAACAGGAATTTGAGAGCCCAGCACAGTGCCTAAAAAGCAGGATCTGAAGACTTAACCTTGAGCCATGCACCCTGAAGAGCCAGACAACCTGGATGGATATGTGTGACCCATGGTTGCATGTAGCTTTTTGCTTTGGAGGTGTTTCTTGGGGGAAAAAATAAAGTGTAATGGAACCGATTATATGTGTGTGTGTGTGTGTATGCCCAGTATTTGTTGATAGGTTTCTCTTCGTACTTTATAGCCAGAAAAGGTGGAAAAGGTTGCTAACTCATTGATTCTTAATATGCCATTTGTAAAGATTAGTTATCCATATATAGTCAATATGTATCTTTAGGTTTTTGTTTTTAACTTACTATACCATTTGTGAGGCACAAGTGAAAACGTGCTATAAATGCTGTAGAAAAACAGCTTATGATTTGTAGTTAATCATTTGGTTTTCATTTCATTAATTACAAAGTTTCTGTTTGGTGCTTTTTAAAATAGGTGGATAGACCATGGACTTTACAAATTTATGTACTTGAAGTTGTGCAGTTGACATTCCTGAGAATAATAGGGTAATAAAAATTTTAAATTGACTGAAATAAAACAGTGAATATAGTGATGTCTAAAATCCTTACGTGGCACTACCAGTATTTTGCTTACCTGAGAAAATTGGTACTAAGAAAAGGTAACTTAAGGTGAATCTGCCCAAAATGGACAATACCGTTTTCTAGTCGTGGGAAAGAAAAGTGAAATTAAACTTTTATTTAATCTTATATTTAACATTTTAAGTTTTAATTCCAAATATGCACTGTTTTGTGGAATGAATCAGACATAAAATGTATGATAGTATCACATAGCATTATTGTATTTCAAATCATGCTTTTCAGATCATCCTCTTTTGAGGAGTCCATTGGGCCTCAATGGACTTTGTGGTTTTTCTTTTCTTCAGCTGTTAACTGGTCTGATTATGCCACATCCTCAGTTGTGGATGGCCTTGCTGTGATTCAGCCATTTCCCTCTTACTTTTATTGACTTAACAAATATCTTGCAGTTTCAGTTTGCAGTTGATTAGCTTTTTATTTGAACCAAACTGCCAAATGCTGACGTGTCTAAGTATCCCTTCCCTGTTGATAATTAGTGCTTCTCAAACTTTAATGTGCATTGGAATCACCTGGACTTCTAACAAGCCCCCAGGTGATACCCTTGCTGCTCTACTGCCCAGACTACAAACTACTGCGGTCCAGTAGAAATACAATGCCAGTCACCTGTGTAACCTTATTTTTATTTTTATTTAAGTAATCTCTACACCCAGCGTGGGTCGCGAACTCGACCCAGAGATCAAGAGTTGCATGCTCAGCCAGGTGCCCCTCACCTATGTAATTGTAAAGCTTTTTTTAGTACTCACATGCTAAAGGTAAAAGGGGGAAAAAAACCCAAGTGCAATAAATTTTTTTATCATCTCATCATGTTATCAACATGATTCTTTTATTCAGACTAAGTCTTCAAATCTTCAGTATATTTTACATATACAGGGCATCTCAGTTTAGATCAGCCACACTTAAAATGCTCAGTAGCCACGTTTGGCTAGTGGCTATTGTATTGAACGTCACTTCTGGAGTCTAGAATCTAGACCAGTGCTATTCACCGTGTATTTTTAGATTGGCCCCATCAGTGTCCTTTGGGAACTTGCTAGAAATGCAAATTTTTGGGCTCCACCTCATACTGCTTTCGTTAGGAATGTCTGGGTTTCAGTAACTTGTGTTTTAAAAACTACGGGATAGGACTACAAAATGTATATGTGGTATTCTGGATGGGATCCTTGAACAGAAGTCCATTAGGGGAAAACTAAGGAAGTCCGAATAGAGCATGGATGTTATTATGCTCAGTATTGGTTCACTGACTGTGACAAATGTACTATGCTAACATAAGATGTTAATGGTGGGAGAAACTGTATATAGGGTATATGGGAATTCTCTGTACTATGTTTGCAAATCTAGAACTCATCTGAAGTTTTTTTAGAGAAGCGCTCTGGGTGATTCCACTGCTCACTAAGAGTTTGAGAAGCCTTGATCTAGATCACTGATAGGGCCTACACTATTGCACCTTGAACGGGTAGGATAGAGGCTAGGTTTAGGTTTGGTGGGGTAAAAATAATAGTATTGTGTAAGAAGAGCTAAAATCTGTAAAGTATTAAGTGCTTTACACATATTTACTTATTTGATTCTCTCAATATGTAGTATCTACTGTTAATAAGCTCCATTTCGCAAATGAAAGAAAACGAGGCTCAGAGAGGTTAAGTGACTTGTCTTAGATCACATAGCTAGGAAGAGGCAGAGGCAGGTGCCTTTGAGGAGGGACTGATTTTATAAGCCATCAGTTAATTTGTCAGTATTTTTTTACTCACAGCTCTTTTTTTTTTTTTTAAGATTTATTTATTTATTTTAGAGGGAGAGCAAGCAAGCACAACCATGTGTGCAGTGGGGAGGGGCAGAGGGGGAGAGTCTGAATCTGACTTTGTGCTGTGTGTGGAGCCCATCGCGGGGCTCCATCTCACAATCCTGAAATCATGACCCGAGCTGAAACCAAGAGTTGGACGCTAAATGACTTCGCCACCTGGCACCCCTGCAACTTTTGGTTTTTTGAGAAAGCAGTGATCAGTGTGGATACTCTGTATCATGCCTTATGGTTTACAGAGTACTTTTCTCTTTTCCATTCTCACAAGAATCCTTTGAGATTTGTATTGTTTGTTTTACAGGTAGGTTAAGGTGCTCAGAGTCTGAGCACCAAAAAATGGCAAATCCTAGATTTAAATTTCAGGCGTCTAACCCTGAGTTCTGTGCTCTTTTGCCACAGAAGGATTTAGAATATATTTTGCAGTTAGAGTGGTATCTTTAAAAGTTTGCTGAAAATTATCAATATTTTGCTATATATTACTGGTTTGTTCAAAAAATCAG
>NC_048232.1:28083869-28108537 GCF_002007445.2 Ailuropoda melanoleuca | reverse complement strand
TTTTAAAAACTACGGGATAGGACTACAAAATGTATATGTGGTATTCTGGATGGGATCCTTGAACAGAAGTCCATTAGGGGAAAACTAAGGAAGTCCGAATAGAGCATGGATGTTATTATGCTCAGTATTGGTTCACTGACTGTGACAAATGTACTATGCTAACATAAGATGTTAATGGTGGGAGAAACTGTATATAGGGTATATGGGAATTCTCTGTACTATGTTTGCAAATCTAGAACTCATCTGAAGTTTTTTTAGAGAAGCGCTCTGGGTGATTCCACTGCTCACTAAGAGTTTGAGAAGCCTTGATCTAGATCACTGATAGGGCCTACACTATTGCACCTTGAACGGGTAGGATAGAGGCTAGGTTTAGGTTTGGTGGGGTAAAAATAATAGTATTGTGTAAGAAGAGCTAAAATCTGTAAAGTATTATATCAAGTGCTTTACACATATTTACTTATTTGATTCTCTCAATATGTAGTATCTACTGTTAATAAGCTCCATTTCGCAAATGAAAGAAAACGAGGCTCAGAGAGGTTAAGTGACTTGTCTTAGATCACATAGCTAGGAAGAGGCAGAGGCAGGTGCCTTTGAGGAGGGACTGATTTTATAAGCCATCAGTTAATTTGTCAGTATTTTTTTACTCACAGCTCTTTTTTTTTTTTTTAAGATTTATTTATTTATTTTAGAGGGAGAGCAAGCAAGCACAACCATGTGTGCAGTGGGGAGGGGCAGAGGGGGAGAGTCTGAATCTGACTTTGTGCTGTGTGTGGAGCCCATCGCGGGGCTCCATCTCACAATCCTGAAATCATGACCCGAGCTGAAACCAAGAGTTGGACGCTAAATGACTTCGCCACCTGGCACCCCTGCAACTTTTGGTTTTTTGAGAAAGCAGTGATCAGTGTGGATACTCTGTATCATGCCTTATGGTTTACAGAGTACTTTTCTCTTTTCCATTCTCACAAGAATCCTTTGAGATTTGTATTGTTTGTTTTACAGGTAGGTTAAGGTGCTCAGAGTCTGAGCACCAAAAAATGGCAAATCCTAGATTTAAATTTCAGGCGTCTAACCCTGAGTTCTGTGCTCTTTTGCCACAGAAGGATTTAGAATATATTTTGCAGTTAGAGTGGTATCTTTAAAAGTTTGCTGAAAATTATCAATATTTTGCTATATATTACTGGTTTGTTCAAAAAATCAGTTTTATTGAGTTATAATATGTGTACACTAATATACAGTAACACAACAATAGAAAGAAGTGAACTACAGATACATACAGCAACATGGATGAATCTCAGAAGTGTTGTTCTAATTGAAACAAGCCAGATATAGAAGGCTCACACGGTATGATTTGTGGGTACCTTCTTTCACCACTTTACTTCTTTTAGTAAGTAGTGATTAATGTGAAGCTTTGTGTCATGCTTTTTAGTTTACTAAGTACTTTTTCACATTTTCTCTATCCCTTCTCACAAGGATCTCTCTTAAAAACAATTTTTTTAGTATAATTGACACACAGTGTTACATTAGTTTCAGGTGTACAACATAGCATTTCAACATTTTCTATTCCTTTTGCTGTGTTTAGCCCAAGTATAGCTACCATCTGTCACCATACAACACTATTGTAGTATCATTGACTATATTCCTTATGCTGCGCCTTTTGTTCCCATGACCTATTCAGTCCGTAACTGGAAGCTTTTATCTCCCAGTCTCCTTCACCCATTTTGCCCATCTCCCTCTGCTCCCCCTCCAACCCTTTCCTAGGATCTCTTAAGGTTTGTATTTCCTGTTTTACAAATGGAGGTACAGTTAGTTTAGGCATTCATTAGTTGATAGGCCTTTGAGTTATTTCCGGTTTCTGGCATTTATGACTAAAGCTGTTATGAATGTTCATATAAAGCCTTTGCGTGGACTAAGCTTTCATTTTTCTTAGGTAAATACCTAGAGGTATTGAAAAGTGATGCCTAGATCATATGTAAATGCATGCTTAATAACTTTATAAGAAACTGCCAAAATGTTTTCCAAAGTGGCTTTACTTTTCTGCATTCCCACCAGCAGTGAATGAGAATTCTAGTTGCTGGTATCCGTACCATATGAAATATCCTTTATATATATTTAAAGCCATTCTAGTGTGTGTGTGGAGAGTAACAGTTGGTGCTTTGAATTTACATTATTAGTGTTTTTTAAAAAACAGTATTGTTGAGGTATAATTGCTGTATAATCTGCATATATTTAAAAAGTGTAATTTGATGACCTTTAAGGTACACACACACACACTTCCCCCTCCCCCCAAATTTCTTTGAGCCCAAGGGTAATTCATTACCTTGTTTTCTGGTCAATATTGATTTGCTTTCTGGCGCTATAGATTTGTTTGCATTTTCTAGAATTGTATATAGATGGAACCATATAGTATGTACTTTCTTGTCTGGATTTCCCCACTCAGCAAAATTATTGTGAAATTTATCCTGTTTGTTGTGTGTATTAGTAGTTAATTCCTTTTTGTTGCTGAGTGATTTCCCACTTTGTGGCTATTCCACAGTTAGTTTATCCGTTCACCTCTTGATGGCCATTTGGATTGTTTCCAGTTTGGGGCTGTTAGAAATAAAGCTGCTGTGAACATTCACCTACAGGTCTTTGTGTGGATACATGCTTTCGTTTCTCTTGGGTAAATACCTAGGGGTAGAGTCCCTGGGTCCTGTGGTAGATGTATATTTAAAATTTTAAGAACCTGCCAAACTTTTTCCAAAGTGGGTTTACCATTTTACATGTCCACCAGCAGTGTGTGAGAGTTTTAATTGCTCCACGTTCTAGAAAAACACTGGTGTATGGTCAGTCTTAAATATTAGTCATTCTAGTGGATGTGTACTATTATTTCTTTGTGGCTTTAATTTGCATTTCCCTAATAACTAAAGATGTTGGGCATCTTCTCATGGGCTTATTTACCATCTATAGATCTTTGGATAAGTGTTTATATCTTTTGCCCATTTTTCATTGGGTTGTGTTGACTTGTACAGTTCTGTATATATTTAAATGTGAGTCCTTTGTTGAATATAAGTTTGCATCTATATTCAATGAGGGATGTAGGTCTTTAGTTTTTGTTATAATATCTTTGTCTGGTTTTGGATAATGCTGACCTGATAGAATGAGTTGGAATGTTTTTCCTCTGTTTCAATTTTCTTCAAAAGCTTTGTATAGAATTGGTATTATCATCCTTATATTTTTGGTAAATTCTCTAATGAAGCCATCTGGGCCAGGACTTTGTGGGAAGTTATTATTTTTTTTTTTTTAAAGATTTTATTTATTTATTTGACAGAGATAGAGACAGCCAGCGAGAGAGGGAACACAAGCAGGGGGAATGGGAGAGGAAGAAGCAGGCTCATAGCAGAGGAGCCTGATGTGGGGCTCGATCCCACAACGCCAGGATCACGCCCTGAGCCAAAGGCAGACGCTTAACCACTGTGCCACCCAGGCACCCCTGTGGGAAGTTATTTATTTATTTATTTATTTAAAAATATTTTGTTTATTAGAACATGAAAGAGTGCATGTGCAAGAGCACACAGCAGGGGGAGGAGCAGAGGGAGCAGGGAGTCCGACTCCATGCAGCGCTTGATCCCAGGATCCAGGGATCATGATCTGAGCCGAAGGCAGATGCCTAACCAACTGAGGCACCCAGGTGTGCTGTGGGAAGATTTTAAAAGATTTTTTAAAGACAGATCAATTTATTTAGTAACTATAGGGCTATTTAGGTTATCCATTTCTTCTGAAGTTCTGGTAATTTGTCTTTCAGGTAATTTGTCTTTCAGGAAATTTGCCTGGTTCATCTAAGTTGTTGGATTTACTGGCTTAAAGTTGTTGATAATATTGTCTTATCTTCCTTTTGATGTCTTTAGATCTGTAGTTATGTCCCCTGTCTCATTCCTGATATTGGTAATTTGTGTTTTTTTTTCCCTTTTATTCTGGATCAGTTTGACTAGAAGGTTATCAGTATTACAGATCTTCTTTAAAAACCAGCTTCTGGGGGCCCCTGGGTGGCACAGGGCGTGATCCCGGCGTTATGGGATCGAGCCCCATGTCAGGCTCTTCCGCTACGAGCCTGCTTCTTCCTCTCCCATTCCCCCTGCTTGTGTTCCCTCTCTTGCTGGCTGTCTCTATCTCTGTCAAATAAATAAATAAAACCTTTAAAAAAAAAAAAACCAGCTTCTGATTTCATCTAACATTTTTCTGTTTATTGACTTCTGCTCTGCTCTTTAGCATGTCCTTTCTTCTGCTTACTTGGGGTTTAATTTGCTCTTCATCTAGTTTCTTAGAGTGGAAGTGTACATCATTGATTTGAGACCTTTCTTCTTTTCTAATATGGGCATTTACTGCTATGAATTTTCTCTGAGCACTACTTTAGCTGCATCCCATAAATTCTGAGATGTCATGTTTTCATTTTCATGTCAGTTCAGATTTCCTGTTTGATTTCTTTTACTTCTGAGTTATTTAGAAGTGTGTTGTTCAGATTCCAACAAATTTGTGGGTTTTAAGCTATGTTTTGTTACTTTATAACTTAATTCAGTTGTTAGAGAATATGCCTTGGTATGATTTCAGTCCTTTTAAATTTATTGAGATTTGTCTCATGGTCCAGAATATAGTCTGCAGAAAATGTATGTTTATAGGAGACTACTGAACTGGCTGTCCTGTTGTTAGCATTTCCATTAGCTCTGTATGAGTGTTCCAGTAGTTGGTATCAGCTCTTTGAGTTGTCTTTGTTTTGTAAAAATAACTTTATTGTGGTAGGTATGTGATAACTTGTTTTGATTTAATTTGCATTATTGGATTTTCAGTGTTTTCTAAAAGAATTTTAATTTGAATAAAAATTAAGACTCATAGTGTGTTTTCTTTTCCAGTAGAGGACAGAAAGCACTGATGGATTGGTAGTAGTAGTAGTTCATCATTTCTATGCTACGTAAGTGCTACTTCTCAGTTTTCTCAGTTTGAATGTTTGCCTTTTAAAATTTACTTTGAAAGAGGATCTGTAAAAGCTATCAGGATTTTAGTGACTTTTGTGGTTTTTGGGTAGACAGGTATAAGGTGATTTAAATTGTAGTCTGCAATGACTATTGTGGTAATATATACAGAATAGTTTTGTATGTATATACCACATTTTGTTTAGGCATTTATCTATTTATGGAGATTTGGTTTGCTTCCACCTTTTGGCTGTTGTGATTAGTGCTGCTATTAACATGGATGCACATATATCTTTTCAAGTCCCTGCTTTCCATTCTTTCCAGAAGTGGAATTGCTTGGTGTTTCGAAAAACCACTGTACTGTTTACCCCAGTGGCTGAACCATTTTGCATTCCTACCAGCAATGCACAAGAATGGCAATTTCTCCACATCCTCACCAGCACTTATTTTGGGGTTTTTTTTGGTTGTTGTTGTTTTTGTTTGTTCTTTACAATAGCCACCCTGATTGGTATGAAGTGGTGTCATTGTGGTTTTGATTTGCATTTCCCTAATGAGAGTGATGTTGAACATCTTTCCCTGTGCTTATTGGCCATTTGTGTATCATCTTTGGGAAAAATATCTATTCAAGTCCTTTGCCTGTAGTGGCCACAGTGTTAATTTGGAGTAGGTTGGCATCATTTAAGCATTGAAAAGAATAGTCCCCCCCCTTTTTCTAAAGTTACTGATGTCTGACTAGAACTTTGCAGTGGCCAGTTTTTAATATCACTACACTTGTATTTGCCTTTGTTTTGTAGATTATATCATTTTTTTAAAGTACAGGATTTGGTAAACATTTGAAAGTAGTTGCATGGAAATAGTCATTTCAAAGATTTTCTTTAGGAGGGTAACGTGTATAGTTCTGGAGGTTTATCTGAATGGGTTATGAAGAGAATGAATAAAGTTTTTCATCTAGAGTAAATTATTAGAGGATTAGAAATCCTGTGAACTTTATAAAGACCAAGGTTATGATTTTCTGATTAATATATGACAACATGATAATGGTATGGACTGAGAACATGAGCATAGGTGCTTCCCCAAAGGAAAATCAAAGAGTTGTTACTATAAGGCAGGCAGGTGAGATGCCACAGAGGCAAGATCAAATTTATGTGAACTGTTAAAAAAAAAAAAAAGTTAATTCCGTTCCTTTTTTTTTTTTTCCTAAAGACTTTATTTATTTGGTAAAGAGAGAGAGTGCAGAGGGAGATGCAGGTTCCCCGCTGAGCAGAGAGCCCCATGTGGGGCTCGATTCCAGGATTCTGAGATCATGTTTAATTAAAAATGATTAGAAAGTTCTTAGTAAGAAATTAAAAAATGGGACTCAGGTGTTGAGGGTCCATTGATTGGAGTGCATTTAGAAGAGAGTAAAAAAAAAAAAGCTGACAAACATAGAAGCAGAATTGATTATCAAAGAAGGGTGGTTTTAAAGGTTAACATGGAGCCAGTATCAGTATAGGTAGCTTATGAAATAGGAGAATCTGAAGGAGAAGGAAGTTAACTTCCTGGCTCAAGAAAAAGTTCTTGTTTCTTAGACTTTTTACTAGTTCTGAGGTTTTTTTTTTTGTTTGGTTCTGTTTTTTGTTTGTTTGTTTGTTTGGTTTTTGTTTTTTTCCTACCTTACCAGGCTATCTTCCTGGTATCTTATACCATCAAGTTAAAACTCTCAGTGTGTGCAAATGAATCTGAAGGGATTAAATTCCAGTTGAATCTTTAATCCTTTTTGGTCTGAAGGGGCTTGATCAGGGTGCTTTACTAAAGTACTGAGTGTGTGAAATTTTTAATACCGTAGGCTCCTCACTTTCTGCTGTCATATGTCAGCTGGATCTGTATTTACTCTCCATGTATAAGAGATTATTTTAGAACGGTTTTGAAAATATAACAACCACTGATAATAGAAAATCCTATTACCTCTTAAATAATTGTAGTTTGTGCTTTGATGAGAGAAACAGGCACTGATTCTCCATAAATGCAGGGTGTAAAAGTAACTAAAGAAACATGAGTTTATTTAAATTATTCAAACATGTGTCAGTGTAATGTAAGATATTTTAATATGAATATAAAACATATATGGTATCACTTTTAATTTGGATTTAAATCTAGTCCTTAAAATCTAGAGGGGGAAGGGTCAATGTGGCACTATAAGGTGCTCTGGACTCATGTTGTGTATTTTCTTCCCCAGTCCTTGGATCAGCCATTTCTCCAAAGAGCCTTGGTTCCTTTATTTGCAGATTGGTATTAGAAAACTTACCTGGGTGCTACGTATACTTTTTGCTGGTAGGCTGTCATTTTTACTGACAACAAGGCAATATGCATGTGTCTACTAAGCGGTATATAGATGTATATCTGTAATATTTCTTTATGAAGTCACCTTTATGTAATTTTAACTGTAGGAAGCTAAAAATGAGTTCATAGTAATGTCTCCGGATCTAATCCATGGATCATTCAAATCTTTTCCGCAGGGTTATAAATTCCCACTCAGTCATTGAGAAAACTGGCTCCCATCATTCACATTCCATTTAATTATTTAATTCTAGTATACATATATGGCAGTATCAGAATTTTTGACTTATACCCCCATGGGAAATGTTTTTATCAGCTTAGAATACAGTACTTATGTGCAGTTCCTTTGCCTATATTTTTATAGACCTCACTTATTTCCAGGATAAGTTAGGTCAGCATCCTCCTGCAGAGGTTGTTCCATATATTTGTCATATTTTTAGACTATCGTGTGATCGCTAGATCGGATGGCAGACCATGTTTAGCTTTGTAAGAGATTGCTGAACTGTATTCAGAGTGGCTGAACCATTTTGCATTCCTAACGGCAGTGAATGTTGTATTGCTCTATTTCCTCACTTGCACTTCGTGTTGTCAGTTTTTTGGATTGTAGCCATTATAATAGGTGTGTGCTGTGGTGTCTTGTTTTAATATGTAATTCCCTAATGACATAATGTTGAGCACTTTTCCTGTGCTTATTTGCCATCTGAATGTTTTCTTTCATGATATCTTCTCAGATCCTTTTTCCATTTAAAATATTGGGTTCTTTTTGTTGACTTTTAAGAGTTCTTTGTATATTTGGTGTACAAGTCCTTAATCAGATATGTGCTTTGAAACTGTTTTCTCGTGTGTGGTTGATGTTTTCATTTTCTTAGCAGTGTCTTCCACAAAGCAGAAGTTTTTAATTTTAATAAAGTCCTATTTTTTTTCATCGACATCGATTGTGTATTTGGTGGTATATCTAAAAACTCATTGTCAAACCCAAGGTCATATTTCTTCTCTTTTAAATTGGAGTATTTTCTCCATTCTTGTAACAATCCAAGAAAGGTCATTATGTCCACCTTTATTTCTGACTAAGACTTCATGGCACAAATTGCCCTAAAATACCCCATATAAATGTTGTTTTTAGTAAAATATGCTTGCTTCCCCAAATGCTTCTTTTGTTGTTTCCTCATTTTTGTTTCAGATTTAAATCTTGGTTTTGAATTTCCTTTACTAGTTTGTGGTTGACTGTGTTCTCTCCTACTTTCCAGTTACCCAATTACTTCCTGTATCCCTCTGCTGTCCCCACTTTTGCTATTTCTTTATGGCTAGAATAGCTGATAATAATCAACTGTATTTTCCTTCTCTTCTTTAGACCTAAAGAAATGTCTCTAATTCTACACTTTTTTATTCTTAGAAAATAGGGATCATGCATTATGAAAAACTAAGTGCTCACTAGTGGTCTATGATTTCTTGTTGTACAAGTATACAATTTATAAAATTATTTGGTGTAATTTCTTATTCTGAAACTTAATACTGGAATTGTTCTTAACTATTTGTTGTGCTCATTAAGTTTAATTTGTTTAGTCGAGGTGTGTTTAGGGATTCTTCATTTTAAACAAGTGCTTTTAAAACTTCTTGGAGAACTTCATGTCAAGAATAATTGCTTAAATTGTATTTTTTAGTTGGTTAATATTTATATGTGTGAGGCTATATTAATATTTTGTTGCTCATGGCACTAGAATTGCTAAATTGGTTGTACATATATGTATTAGGCTTAATTTGTAGACTCATTACAAAAAAAATTGTAGACTTACTCATTACAGATGCATTTACTATATATCTGTTAAGATTGTGTTTACTTGTTTACTTTTTTGATATACCTAGTAAAGATACCATGCTGAGAGATGTACTTGATTAAAACAGATGTCCTGGGGGAGGAAGATAACATGTGCTGAGCTGTGTAATTTGTGGTAGGAAAGAAAATGAGAAAAAATGACAGACAATGGAGGAGGCGATTAGATTTTAAAATAGCCTGGTAGGAAGTTCTGAATCTGACGTGGGGGAAGAGAAGTAAAAGATGTAAGCAGTTGTGTGTGTGTGTGTGTGTGTGTGTGTGTATCTGTGTGTATATCTGTTCTTGTTGAAACATGAGGAAGAAGATGATTGGTAAGAGGCATGGAGAGCGTACGTGGGTATTTTTGAAACTTTCAAGTAAAGCAGTTGTTGGTACTGGGCAGTAGATATGCAAAAACTTTATATATATTGGTGGTTGGGTAATTGGTTGTAAGTGTACTCGTGATGAATATGGACGGAGGAGTGTGGTGAAGAGTACAGAATGTATTTCAACTGGAGGAGAGTTGCATTCAAAGCATTATAGTTGGATGACTTAAGATTCTAACCAAAGTACTTGGGAGGATAAGATAGCAGGATAAACAGTGTTAACCTAGTCTAAAGAGAAGAATCCACAAGTTTGGAAAATAGAGAAAGAAGCAAGTGAATGAAAAATTTAAAAAGGTAGATTTTTAAAATATAGTTTATGTTTTTAAATAAAATTGGGCAACATAACTTACACATTTGCAGATAATTTTCACGTAGATCTGAGTTTTTAGAGCTACTCACAATTATTTTCTTTGAATCCATAGCTTATAAGGCTTTTAAAAAAATTTTTTATGTAACTTTTCCCAGACCTTGGGTTGTGATATATAATTCCTGCTATATGACTTTCTAGAAGTTCATAATTTTAAGTCTGTCTTAAGGGCTTCCCAGTTTCATTCCCCATCTCACCACCCCAATGTTATAACTATTAAACAATCTCAGCTCCAGTTCTCCTATTCTTATCCCATTCTGTCTACTCTTGTTCGTGTTGCTTGCCTTAATATCCAATTACCTTTTCTATATGGAAGTTTTTGACTACTCCATTTCCTTGCCCTACCAGTCTCATTTTCTTTAAAGCTTTAGATTGCATGTCTCATGTTGAACATAGTGAATTAACTTATCTTTCTCCCTAACTCTTCCTTCATACCTGTCTTTGTAGTCACTGGGCAAGGTGTAGTCATAAAGCCTGGCAGTGAAAGGGGCTGAACTCGGACTGGCTTTTAACGTATTGTGGCTACCCGCTGCCCAGCCTCTCTGCTACTAGCATACAGTTTTCTTGTTATTCTTCATACTTTCCTTTTCTCCATTCCTGTGGATAAATATCTGACTAGTTATAGTACATCTGAGCTCAGAGATGTTGCTTAAGGTATTTTATTATTTCCTGGAAAGAAAAAGGAAAAAAAGTCACCTGAGGATAAGTACTTCAGTGTGGAGTTTTGAAACGTTGTAGCGGAAAAACTTTTGTGTAGGTAAAAGGATTAAAGCACATAATGACTATTGTCCTGGAAATGAAAGTAAAGGCTGAACATTTGGAAGGTTAGAATCTCTATTTACTGCTACGGGAGAAACCTTGCAGACTTGGCGGGGCTTGGGTGGGATAGAGATAGGAAGCAGATTTTGGATATGGTAAATTTTAGGCACCTGTTAGAACACTAAGTGGATTTGGTGTCTGTGGTTCAGTAGTCTCTTTTAACGTAGAAGAATCTTCCTCCATTTTTCATTTTTTATGAAACTGAATTTTTTGAAGAGTTCAGGTCTGTCATCTAATAGGATGTCTTACGCTTTGGAATTAATTGTTTTCTAATAATTAGCTTAGATTTAACATGTTTTTGACAAGAATACAACTGAGGTAGCATTGTGTACATCACATTAGGAGCCATGTATCATCAAGGTTGTCCCACTGTTCTTGTAATTAAGTTTGATCACTTGGTTTAGCTCATGATTGCTGGATTTCTCTTATATAAAGGTATATTTCTCTATTTATAATTAGTAAGTAGTCTGTGGGGAAATATGTTACGACTCCCAGTAGTTTTTAGTGTTTGTTTTCATTCTCTCTCTCTGCTAGTACTGTGAACTTGAAAACCCGTTCTGTCATTTTAACAATTTTACAAAAGTTGTTTTTCTTATTATTAGAAATTTATGAAGATATTTGGTAGAATAAAAAAGNTACAAAAGTTGTTTTTCTTATTATTAGAAATTTATGAAGATATTTGTTAGAATAAAAAAGGGCAGAAATGAACTTGAAATTATGTGGAAGTGAACTAGGAGGGGGCAGTGTTGAAGCATACCTTGTTTTTGTACACTTTGGAGGGTGGCATTCAACACAATTGTGATATATAGCATTGTAGCTATTATAAAAATGTGAGCAACCCATTACAGGAATTCTTTTTTTTATTTAATGTTTTTTTATTATATTATGTTAGTCACCATACAGTACATCCCTGGTTTCTGATGTAAAGTTCGATGATTCATTAGTTGCGTATAAACACCCAGTGCACCATGCAATATGTGCCCTCCTTACTACCCATCACTGGTCTATCCCATTCCCCCACCCCCCTCCCCTCTGAAGCCCTCAGTTCCATTACAGGAATTCTAAAACAAGAGCAACATTATATATTAGCCTTCTTAAGGCAATCCTGCTTAATGAACCTTATTATTATTTTTTTAATAGGTTTAAATATAATACTGGATATTTCTTCTAAGGTAAGTTTTTTCTTTTTCTTTTTTTTTTTTATAACATTACATTATTAAATTTGTTATCCAAGTAGTTTGTCTAGAAAATAAATTTCTGTTACTGAAATTGGATCACTAATTTATTTATCACCTGGGCTTTTGGGCTTTGTTTGTTACAGAGAAGAAAATTGTCTTCAGGGGAATGATTGTTAACTGCACATATAGCACCCAGTGATATGATGCCCAACAGTTGGATGCTGAAGAAGATTGGTAGGTTGTCATGGGACCTTGGGTTTACACGTTTCTGGTACATCTCAGTATTCAGCAGTGCTTGGATTTGCCTTGGGATCCTTGAGCTTTGGGTTGAATATTAGTTTCCTAGGGCTGCTGTAACAAAGTGCCACACACTCGGTGGCTCAAAACAATAGAAACTTATTCTTTCCCGGTTCTGGAGGTTAGATGTCCAAAATAAAGGCATTGGCAGGGCTGTACTCCCTCTGTGAAGGCTTTAGGAAAGAGTCTTTCTTTGCCTTTTCCTAGTTTGTGGTAGCTGCTGGCAGTCCTTGGTGTTCCTTGCTGACAGCTGCGTCACTCCAATTTCTGCCTCTTGTCTTCACGTAGCCGTCTTCCTTCTGTGTGTCTCCTCTCCCTGCCTCCAATCCCCCTCTCTTTATAAAAACACCAGTCATTGGATTTTGGTCCCACCCTAATCACGTATGACCTCATCTTAAATTGATCACATCTGTAAAGATCCTGTTTCCAAATAAGGTCACATTCACAGGTCCTGAAATTAGGACTTAAACATACTTTTTTGGGAAACACAGTTCAGCAGAACAGATTCATGGTTGGGGCTTGACTCGAGTTGTAGCAATATTGAGATGCTGTGATCACTTTGAAGCTTGAGTTCTGTGTTCTCTGAGGTATTGAACTATTTTGGAATTGATATAGAAATAAAAATGAATCCCTAGATTTCTCAAGCCAATTTAGGGCTATTTCTGTAATAGACTTTGGTGGAGGTGGTGAGAATTTTTAACATATACAGATAAAAAGAGTGGTCATTTCTTTGCATTTGTGGGATTCAGTCTGACAAGAATTGTGGCCCTCCTGAGATAGACATAAGCGGGAAACAAAGTTAGCTAGCAGTTTCTTTTCTTTGTGTGTGTGTACTTTGCCTAACAATAACAATGCTGTCCTTTTTATCTGTTTGTGTTAGGAAACTTGTATAATTGGATAACTTTTTTTAAGCTTCTTAATACTCTTGACCATTTTAGAAAACAAAGGGTACAGGGTTATTGAAATTCAGCTCCACCCTCAAAGAAGGTCTTAGATAAGTGAACCTAGCTCAGTGAACCTAGCTCAGTGCCTGGCCCTTGGTAAGTGCCTAATACATATTTTTTATTAGTGAGCCTAAGAATATGAAGGAGGTTTGAGGTAATCAAAAGAAGGAAAGTTCTCACCTCTTATTTTCTGGATATTTTTCTGTCTGGTTGGTTAGGGTATTTACTATTCCAGTAATTGGTTTGGTTTTGTTTATAAATGACTAGAAAATGTAGATTACAGTTAGATTGAGTGTTTTTAATTATAGGACAATTACATATGATATTAGACACGTTTACTTTCTGGGGTTTGAGATTTGAAGGTAATATTCTTAAAGTGCCTGTATTATATGATGCTTGTGAATAAATCTTAAAAATCAGGCTGTGTTAACGTTTTCTTCGTTCTCTTCCTCCACTTAAATAAAAATAGCTCTGTTAATACACCAAGCTGTAAAGCCATAATGTGGCATACCATCCTGTTTGAGAGGTGAACATTGTTGAATAAAAATGGCTGACAGAAGTGGGAAGACTATTCCGGGACAAGTGTACATTGAAGTGGAATATGATTATGAATATGAAGCCAAGGACAGAAAGATTGTGATAAAACAAGGGGAACGATACATCTTGGTGAAAAAGACCAATGATGACTGGTGGCAAGTGAAACCAGATGAGAATTCCAAGGCGTTTTATGTGCCAGCCCAGTATGTTAAGGAGGTCACCCGCAAAGCTCTCATGCCGCCTGTTAAACAGGCAGTTGGACTGCCAAATAATTCTATGAAAATGATACAGAGTCTCCATCTTCAGAGGTCAACAGAAAATGTGAACAAATTGCCTGAGCTTTCAAGTTTTGGAAAGCCATCATTGTCTGTTCAAGGAACAGGTCTTATTCGTGATGCGAATCAGAATTTTGGACCTAACTATAATCCAGGTCAGACTGTGAACCTAAGCCTGGACCTGACCCATAACAATGGAAAGTTTAACAGTGACTCACATTCTCCTAAAGTTTCTGGCCAGAATAGGACGCGCTTATTTGGTCACTTTCCCGGTCCGGAGTTCTTGGATGTAGAGAAAACCACCTTCTCCCAGGAACAGTCTTGTGATTCAGCAGGAGAAGGCTCGGAAAGAGTACATCAGGATTCTGAGTCTGGTGATGAACTTAGCAGCAGCTCCACTGAACAGATAAGGGTAAGATGAAAAGTAGAACGATGGAACACTTACACCACCATAACTAAAATACTACAGATTTTAAAGTCTTTGTAGGAGTTAGGAATTGTTTGTTTTGCTTTGTTTTTAGAATACCCAGGTTCTGTCCTGATTTAATGAGATGGAGAATAGTGTAATAACTTGTGGAGTTCATAAAGGTTTCCATACTTCTTGTACCTTTATGGGGCTTTATGTGCGGAAAAGGTTTTTTATCCTATTGATCCTGCATAGGGTAGAAAGGATTTACTTAACTTATCCAGTGTTGATATTTCTTTTACTAGACAAAGTTTGTTTTATAACTGTACTCATTTTAACTTGTTTCCGATAAGTTTTCAGGTAATAATGGGTGTATGAAGAAAGATATCCCTGGAATGTTAGCTACTTGTTCTTTGAAACTGGTTTATTAACCTTGAATATTTAAAAAAATACAGAGCTCACAAATCTTTACCTTCATTCATGCACTTTTGTGTCTTAACGTGTCTAAATATACACATTTGCTTGCCTATAACATTAGCCTGAAAAAAATTTTGTGTCCGTGGTTTGATTCCCCACCCCTTACCTAACTTTGAGATTAGTTTATACCAGTTTGTCAAGTCAAGTGAAATAATTTTAAAAGCAAATGTAGGAAATTGAACTTGAATGTATTTGGATAAGTCTAATTTTGAGTGAAATTGAAAACTGATAAATTTTTGGCCTAAAGCTCTGTTTTAAGATTTATTCATCAAGTTAAGTCAGTATTTGTGAGGCTGCTGTTAGATGTGGTCTGATTGTGATGGAACCAGTTTGTTCTTCCTTTAGCTTTTAATTTTTCTTGTGACATTTTGAATGAAAATAAGGAAAAGGAAAGATTCTCTAGAGAAACTTGTGATGTTTGAGATCGAGGCAGTTACATGAAGTAGCGCTGTCAGTTTACCATCATGTGTCTTAGCAGGCTTCTATTTTTTTTTTTTTTAAAGATTTTATTTATTTTATTTGACAGAGAGAGACAGCCAGCGAGAGAGGGAACACAAGCAGGAGGAGTAAGAGGAAGAAGCAGGCTCATAGCGGAGGAGCCTGATGTGGGGCTCGATCCTAGGAATCCGGGATCACGCCCTGGGCTGAAGGCAGACGCTTAACGACTGAGCCACCCAGGCGCCCCAGCAGGCTTCTATTTCTTTAGTCTTTATGTGATACTTTGACATAGGATATGTAATGTTTCCTGAAATTTTTCGGTTCATGCTCCTTATTGAACTAGTGGGACCTGGGAAAGATGTGTTTTCTATTCCTGATAACCATCACTGTTATTGCACACTTCAAGATTACGTTTTATTTAGGTGCACTAGCAGTCCTGGGTTCTCTTCGTCATGCTCATCTTAAATTCACTGCATGGAACTTCATGGCTCCTAACCTCTCCTGAGCCCTTAACACTGGAAATCCTGTTAGTTATATCTCTCTAGGAGGTCCTTTTCCTAACTCTCCACAGCAAGTGTTTTCAAACTTTTTCCTTTTTTGAATTCTCTCATTGACCTGCTTTTCCCTGCTCTCTTCTCTTGGGTAACCTTGCCTTCTATCTCACAGCCTAAATAAAAGCTTTGGGATGGAAACTCTTTGGCTTTGGGGAGGCTGTATTGCACAGCAGTTGATAGTGCTGGCTTTAGATTTGCATCTGGTTCCATACCGCTTACCAGCTGTGCCATAATTGGGGCAAAGTACTTAACCTCTGTGTGCCTCAGTTTCCTCATCTTAAGGTGGGGATCACGGGGTTGTTGAGGATTAAGTGGGTTACTTTATCTGATATACTTAGAGCTATGCCTTGTGCATAAATGCATTATGTATCTATTGCTACTTGATAAATTACTCTCCAGTCTGGTGGCTTAAAACAGTAAACATTATCTCAGTTTCTGTGCTCGGTAACTCAGAAGCGGGTTAATTGAGTGGTTTTAAAGGCTTAGGGTCTCATGAGGTTATAGTCTTATGAAGGCTTGGCTGGGGCTGGAGAAACTGCTTCTGAGATGGCTCACTCACAGGGAACTAGTTGTGCCTCTTTACAGGTGCTCGAATGATGTAGACCAGCTTTCCCCCAGAAGGCACAGTCCAAGATGGAACAAGGCATTGTCTTTTAAAAGCCAGCGTCTTGGAAGTCTCACACTATCGTTTCCTATTGGTTACACATTTCTGCTGTATTCCTTGCGGGAGGAGACAACATAGGGGTACGAATGTCAGGAGAGGAGGATCGTTGGGGGCCATCTTGGGGCTGGCTAGCTTAGTAAGTATTCAGTATTACTTTGTAATACTTTGTAAGTATTACTTACAAAGAGAGCTGTCGTTGTTGTTTTATTGTTATTTTCCCCATCAAATCTGTAAGTACACCTGTATCAGCAGTCCCCTTTCCCCCGCATGCAGTGCAAGCATTGCCTCTATTATCCAAGGGCAGTCTCTTTATATCTGCTTTCCCCCACTTTTTCACAAATCTTTGCTAAAGATTATGCAGCATTGTGCTTATATGGTTTTATACTGATTATTTACTGTTTTCTCTCTTATCATTTAAATCTGCTCATGTTTTTCCCATTTTAGTAAAGCTTTTCAACAATACCTTCCCCTCTGAGTATCACTTTATCACCCTTTCCCTTTACTGGCAACTTGTGGAAAGAGTTGTATATATTTGCTTCTCTACATTTCATCATTTTCTACTCACTCCTTAACCTAAGACTTAAACTTTTTAGCCCTAGCAGTGCTTCTTGCTCCAACATTCTACCTAAACTCCTTCTGCTGAAAGGTACTCATTGTTAATTAATTTATAGACAATTGAAAACATTTATACATAGTCAGTATCATCATCACAGTGAATAAGATTAATAACACATGGCAATTTAAAATAATCTTTTGTTGAGGCGTTGCATACAATCCAGTGGAGTAGTCTTAAATGCATGACTTGATGGATTTGCACTTAGGTACACAGCTCTGTAACTAACCGTCAGTCTTTCCCAGTCAACATCTACTCCCTTCCCCTTCATGTCTGTTAGAATATTTTCATTTTTCTGACTTACATTGTCAGAAAACTATGCTATAAAATCACAAGATATTGTCTTTTGTGCAGTCTAGATACTGAGCATTTCTGTCACCACAAGCATCCTTTATGTTGCCCCTGTGTAGCCACATCCTCTTCCCTCCCGTGCCTGTCCCTCCTTAACCCCTGACCACCACTAATTTGTTTTCCATCTTCATAATTTTGTCATTTCAAGAATGTTATATAAATGGAATCTTATGCTGTATACCCTTAGAGATTGGCTTTTCCATTCAGCATAATTCTCTGGAGGTTGATCCAGTTCATTGTGTACTTTGTTCTGTTGTTGACTAGAATTCTGTGGTTTGGATGTACCACACTTTGTTTCACCGTTAACCCAGTGAAGAACATCTAAGTCTCCAGTGTTTTGTGACTGCAAAGAAAGCTGCTCCCAACGCGGAGCTCAATCCCATGACCCCGAGATCATGACTTGAGCTGAAACCAAGAGTCCGATGCTTACCTGACTGAACCACCCAGGTGCCCCCTTTTGCCCATTTCCTAACTGGACTGTTTGTTTTTGTACTCTTGAGTTTAGAGAGTTCTTTAGTCTAGATACTGTCATTTGTCAGATACATGGTTTGGAAATATTTTCTCCCAATGTATACCTTGTCTTGTCCTTAACAGCTGTTTTAATCAGGGTTCTCCAGAGAAACAGCACCAGTATCTACACATGTACACACACATATACATACATATAGACAGATTTAATTTTAGGAATTGACTTGTGATTATGAAAATTGGAAAGTCCAGGATCTGCAGAGTGGATGGTAGGCTGCAAACCCAGGGAAGAGCCAGTGTTGAAATTCAAATTCCAAGGTTGTCTGCTGGCAGAATTTATTCTTGTTTTGGGGAAATTAGCCTTTTGTTCTATTCTGGCCTTCAGCTGATTTGAGGAGGCCCACCCACGTTTTGGGGAGCAATTTAATTTACTCGGAGTCCACTGACTTAAATGTTAATTGCATCCAAAAAACACCCTTACAGAAACATCCAGACTAATGTTCCACCAAATACCTGGCCCAGCTGAGTTGATACATAAAATTCACCATCACAGTAAGCCAAGATCCTAAATACTTCCTTCTTTTTTCCCCCTAAGTTTATAGATTTACATTTTGTATTTGAATCTGTTTCATTTTGAGTTTAATTTTTATATAAGGTGTGAAATTTAAGGGTTTTCTTGTTGTTTTTTGGGTTTTTTTTGTGCCTATGGATATCTAATTATTCTGTTTCATTTCAGATGTGTGTCTGTCTCTCCTCTAATATCACACAGCTTTGATTATTGCAGCTATGTAATAGGTCTTAAAATTTGTAGACTGATTCCTCCCAATTTGTTCTTCAAAATTCTTTTAGTTATTATAGTAGACTAAATAATAATTCACCAAAGATATCAGGTCCTAATCCCTGGAACATAGAGAGGACCCAGAAATAGATCTATGCCAGTTGATTTTTGACAAAAGTGTAAAAGCAATTTACTGGAGGAAAGATAGTGTTTTCAACAGATGGTACTATAATAATGTTGTAGCATATCAGTACTTCATTCCTTCTTATGGTGGAATAATAGATTATTATTTACCCATCCATCACTTGTTGGGCATTTTGTTCATGTCCACCTTTTTGCTACTGTGAATAATACTGGTGTAAACACTTGTGTACAAATTTTTTTTAAGATTTTATAATTTATTTTAGAGCGTGCACCTGCAAGCGGGGGTAGGGACAGAGAGGAAGGGAGAGGGACAAGCAGACTCTGTGCTGAACAGGGGGGTCAACGTGGGTCTCGATCCCACAACCTCGAGATCATGACCTGAGCTGAAATCAAGACTCAGATGCTTAACCATTTGAGCCACCCAGGAGCTCCTTGTGTACAAGTTTTTGGGTGGATATATGTTTTTATTTCTCTTGGGTAAATACGTAGGAGTGGAATTGCTAGGTGATAGGGTAACTCTTTAACTATTTGAGGAACTGTCAGACTATTTTCCAAAGTGGCTTCACCATTTTATATTCCCAACAGCAGTGTTTGAGGGTTCCAGTTTTTCCATATCCTCTTTAATACTGGTTAGTATCTGACTTTCTGATCACAGCTATCCTAGTGGGTATGAAGTGGTATTAGTATGGCTTTGATTTACATTTCCCTCATGATTAATGATGCTGAATATCTTTTCATATGTTCATTGACTATTTGTATATTTTCCTTGGAGAAATTTCTGTTCAGATTCTTGTCCCATTAAGTTGTTTTTTTAATGATTGAATTGTATGAGTTCTTTATGTAGTCTAGATATAGGTCCCTTACCAAATACGATTTGCAGATATTTTCTCCCATTCTGTAGGTGGTTTCTCATTTTCTTGATAATGTCTTTTTAAGTAGAAATTTTTAATTTTAATCAAGTCCAATTTGCCTATTTTTTCCTTTTGTTGTTTGTATTTTTGGTGTCTTTTCTAAGACTCCGTTGCTAAATATGAGGTGAGGGAGATTCAGTCCTACATTTTCTCCCAACAGTTTTACCGTTTTAGCTCTTACATTTGTTTTGATCCATTTTGAGTTTATTTTTATGTATGGTATAAAATAGGGGTCCAACATAATTTTTTTGTATGTAGCTATCAAGTTGTTCCAGGACCATTTGTTGAAAAGACTCCTTCTTTCCCTCATTGAATGGTCTTGACACCTTTGTTGAAGATCAGGTGACCATAGACACATGTGTTTATTTCTGGACTGTCAGTCCAACTCTCTTGATTTATATGTGCATCCTTATCTCTGTACTAGACTGTGTTGATTACTGTTTTGAAAGCACAAAGTGTTATTCCTCCTACTTCTTTTTCAAAAATGTTTTGTCTCTTCTGGCTCTTTTGCAATTCTGTGTAGACTTTAGACACCTTGTTAATTTCTACAATGATGGTGATGACGGCTGGGAATCTCATAAACGTCTTAAGTCTGTAGATCAATTTAGGGAATGATGTCATTTTAACAATGTTCATATTTTTAAGGGCAGGTGTGGTGGTGCTGAATTCCCTCAGTTTTGCTTGTTAAAGAAAGTGTTTATTTCTGCTTCATTTTGCTGCATAATTTCTTTGGGTACAGAATTTTTGTTGGTGATTTTTTTTTTCCCCCTTTCAACACTTGAAGTGTTTTACCCACTCTTTGCATGGTTTCTGATGAAAAATATGCTGTACTTCTTACTGTTGTTCTTCCGTAGTTCAGGTGTTTTTTCCTCTGGCTTTTTTCAAGCTTTTCTCTTCATCTTTGGTTTTTTTTTTTTTTTTTTTTTTTGCAATTTGTGTATGATATGCTTTTCTGTAGATTTTTTGGTATTTATCCTGTTTTCATTTTGAGACCTTTTTTTGACATACCTTTGTGCTCATTGATTCTTTCCCAGCGTGTCCACTCTAGTGATCATCCCATCAGAGGCATTTTCTATTTTTGTTATAATGTTTTAATTTATGGATTTTTTAAATTCTGTTTTAGCTTTTCCATCTCTCTCCTTATACTACTTGTTTTTGAATGTTGTCTGTCTTTCATAGTTCATAAGATATAAATAATATTTATTTTAAATTCCCTGATAATTCTAACATCAGTGCCATAGCTGATTCTTGCTTTATCTCTTCAAATATTTTGTTGCCTTCTGCCATATCTTCTGATTTTTGTTGAAATCCGGACGTGTGCTATTGGGTAATGGGAATGAAGTACATGGACCTCTAGTGTGAGGTGTTACGCTAATCTGGCAAGGAATTGAATTGTGTTTGTTTGC
Organism: Ailuropoda melanoleuca; assembly: GCF_002007445.2. NCBI lineage: Eukaryota > Metazoa > Chordata > Mammalia > Carnivora > Ursidae > Ailuropoda > Ailuropoda melanoleuca. Next base: position 28,087,452 of record NC_048232.1, on the reverse strand, counting down.
TGTGATTTTAGGTACCAGAGGCTTTAAATTTCTCAGATATCCATATTTGGGGGCTTTTCTAAGATTTTCTCATTAATGTCTAGTTCCCCACTAAATCTCCCTGCTCTCTCCCTGTCTGGGAGGGGTTGAAGTACCTCATTACTTGGTCTACATAGCTTCCACTAACAGCATGGGGTAGAGGATGGCTTCCTTACCACTTGGCAGTAGTGAAAGTTCTGACTCTCTCAGTAGGCTCTGTGTGTGTGTGTGTGTGTGTGTTGGGGGATAGAGGGTGTCTTGTTACTGTCCTAGTCCCTTTGCCTTCTGTGACAGCACTTTTATGGGGGTTTTGGGTGCCTTGTAACAGCCTGGGAAGTGTAAATCTAGGTTACCTGTTTGCCATTGCTGGAGATAGTGGTGGGGACTGTTGGGTTTTTTTTCTGTAGCATTTGGCTGATGTAGAGTGGTTATGTAAAAAGTTTTCAGTCTTGCTGTCTTCCCCTTTTCTGGTCCTTTTGCTAGACAGATCAGGAATTTGTTGGGGCTTTTTGGTCTGTGTCTGTTAGTGTTTCTGGTTTTTGCTGACTTCCCCCTTCAAATCTGGGATATATGAAGCCAAAATTAAACATAGGAAACTCACCACCATGTTGTTCATTGGGTCCTGAGGTCACTAGTTGGTCTCCCTTCTCTCTACCTTTCAGAGTCTTCGTGTGTGTGTGTGTGTTTATGTTTTAATGATTTAATAATAATAATAATTCCTGATCCCTTTCGTCTATTTCACCCATCCCCCTACCCTCTCCCCTCTGGAAACAATCAGTTTGTTCTCTGTATTTATGAGTCTGTTTCTGGTTTATTTGTTTGTTCATTTGTTTTGCTTTTCAAATTCCACATAGGAGTGAAATCATATGGTATTTGTCTTTCTCTTTTAGGTTTATTTCACTTATCATTATACCCTTGAGGTCCATCCATATTGTCATAAATGTCAAGTCTCTTTCTTATGGCTGAGTAATATTTCTGTGTGTGTGTGTGTGTTGTGTACCACATCTTCTTTATCCTTTCATCTACTGGTGGACAGATGTGTTCCTGTGTTTGTTTTATATTATGTCCAGTGTTTTTAATTGTACTTTGTGTGGGGAATAGGGGAATGTACATATACTCCTTTTTCCCAGAATGAGAAGTGATTGTTAAGTTTTCAGTGGTACTTTTTAAGTATCAATTTTCTTGACCTCTTAACAGTGTTATTAGTCTGGTCATCTATGGGGTAACCTCTCATCATAATCTTCCATCACATCCTGTGCTCCTCCTTTGTTGTACTCACATTTATGATTATTTTCTTCCTTCTTGCTAGTCAGTCTGTAATCTCCAGGCCATGCTAGTTATCATGCCTTGTCTATCTCTATATATCAAGTGCCTGGTATAGTATCTGGCACATAATATGTAGGCTAAATGCTGCTGGAATGATGACCAGTGTTTAGCTACAAATACTTCAAGTCAGAGAGGAAAGGGAAATCTAGATTAAGGTCCCAGTAAAGATGCATGTTTCTTTTTGAAAAACAGTAACCTAGAAGTGCTGTGACCCTTGCCTACAGCGTAGGTTTTATCAAAGAATATTAGCGAGATGGAGTTGGAGGTAAAAAGTTGTAATTCAATACAGAGATTCCAAAATTTGAGTCAGAAATTATAAAATTCAGTTTGGCCCTTCACTCCCAGTAAAATGGATACATCATATTTATTGTCTTCCTTAGAGCAAGAGGTTTTTAGGTCGTTTCAAAGTTCATACTAACAGTTGATAAGAATATGAAACTTTGAAAATCAGTATGTTCAGAGCTCTAAGCCTTTAAACAGCCTTAAAAACTACACATTTTGCTCCTGATGTCTTGCTTGCTCTTCGTGATATCACTGATACTCTTTTAATATATGTCTTACCAGGCTTAAGTATCAAGTTTCCCAGTTCCCCATAGTTATTAAAAAGTGTGGTCTAAAACTGGAGAGTAGAAATGGTATGGTAGACCTTTGTCTATAAGCCTGACAAGATGCCAGACAAGGAGAGGTCAAGGCACAAGACTGACAACCTGACATAAATTTAGGAAGGCCAAACAACTCTAATGCCTAGAATTGTTATTTCAAAATATAATATGAATATTTATGATGACCATAAATCTAGAAATGTTTAAGTTCTAGATTTTTAGGTGGTAGATACATTTATAGAAAAAATATTTTCATTGATAGTGATAAGCTAATGCATTTCTGGCATTTGAAACCTAATCTTAATCTGGAAAATTTTATATATGGAACAGTTCATCAACATTTCAAGGTGTTATTCTTCTGTACTGGGCTCAATGAAATCAATTCCCTAATTTGTTAGGGAAAGCATTTATTTATTTATTTATGTATTAAAAAAATTTTTTTTTATTATGTTAGTCACCATANTTGTGTTAATCACCATACAGTACATCCCCAGATTCCGATGTAAAGTTTGATGCTTCATTAGTTGCGTATAACACCCAGTGCACCATGCAGTACGTGCCCTCCTTACTACCCATCACCGGTCTATCCCATTCCACCACCCCCCTCCCCTCTGAGGCCCTCAGTTTGTTTCTCATAGTCCATAGTCTCTCATGTTTCATTCCCCCTTCTGATTACCCCCCCTTTCTTTATCCCTTTCTTCCCCTACCGATCATCCTAGTTCTTATGCTCCATAGATGNCTTCTTGTGTATTGAGTTTGAGAAGTTCTTTGTAGATCTTGGATACCAGTCTTTTATCTGTAGTGTCATTTGCAGATATATTCTCCCATTCCGTGGGCTGCCTCTTAGTTTTTTTGATTGTTTCCTTGGCTGTGCAGAAGCTCTTTATCCTGATAAAGTCCCATAAGTTCATTTTATCTTTTATTTCTCTTGCCTTTGGCGATGTGTCGTGAAAAAGGTTGCTCTGGCCGATGTCATAGAAGTTGTTGCCTATGTTCTCCTCTAGAATTTTGATGGATTCCTGTCTCACATTGAGGTCTTTCATCCATTTGGAGTTTATTTTTGTGTATGGTGTGAGAGAGTGGTCAAGTTTCATTCTTTTGCATGTAGCTGTCCAATTTTCCCAGCACCATTTATTGAAGAGACTGTCTTTTTTCCACCGGATGTTTTTTCCTGCTTTATCAAAGATTAGTTGCCCAAAGAGCCGAGGGTCCATTTCTGGGTTCTCTATTCTGTTCCATTGGTCGATGTGTCTGTTTTTGTGCCAGTACCATGCTGTCTTTGTGATCACAGCTTTGTAGTACAGCTCGAAATCCGGCATTGTGATGCCCCCAGCTTTGNTGTTTTTCCTTTTCAACAGATCCTTGGCGATTCGGGGCCTTTTCTGGTTCCATACAAATTTAAGGACTATTTGTTCCACTTCTTTGAAAAATGTCCTCGTTATTTTGATCGGGATAGCATTGAAAGCGTAGAATGCTCTGGGTAGTATGGACATTTTAACTATGTTAATTCTTCCAATCCATGAGCATGGAATATTTTTCCATCTTTTTATGTCTTCCTCAATATCTTTCAAAAGTGATCTATAGTTTCTAGGATATAGGTCCTTTACGTCTCTGGTTAAGTTAATTCCAAGGTAACG
>NC_048232.1:27988145-28083597 GCF_002007445.2 Ailuropoda melanoleuca | reverse complement strand
TTTTTGTTGTCTGATTGCTGTTGCAAGGACTTCTAGTACTATGTTGAATAGTAGTGGAGAGAGTGGGAATCCATGCCATGTTCCTGATCTTAAGGGAAAGGCCTTCCAGCTTTTCCCCATTGAGAATAATATTTGCTGTAGGCTTTTCATAGATGGCTTTTATGAGATTGAGAAATGTATAGCGAAAGCATTTAAATATTTATTTTTAGTCTTTTGTTATTCCCAGAATGTATTGACTGCTAATATAGATGTTTATTGCATTTAAAAATACAAATTTAACTATACATACATACATATATATATTTATGAAGTAAAAATCATACTGTATGTGCAATTTCACTGTAGGGAACATTTTAAAAACTATGTTTTATACAAACAATATCTGTTATACAAAGAAGAATGCTTGAGGGATGTAATTTTTCAGGCTAATTGGATTTTCTGGTTAATACAGGATTAGGTATAAAAGGTTTCAGTGTTTGTTAGAGATTTTCCTAAATCTGTTTCCACATAGATGGTGCTGAATCTAAAAACAGATATAAATTTGCTTTGTGTAGCAACAACTAATAATGTCCCCTGTCACCAAATCCTTGCTCACTGTATCTTTTTGTTAAGTCCCCCCTCTGCCACACTGCTGGAACCAGCAGAGTCATTATTTAGCCACATTTAGGCAAAATGTTGAAGTTTTAAAACTGTTGAATGTCCTTAACTTTCCTTTGTACTTTCCTTCCTGAATGACATCTGGGAAACTCCATCTTCTGTTTCTGCTTCCCAAGATTATCTTCTTGTCACATCTTTCTCCTTAATCAAAACAGGAAAGAATAATAGTTTTAAAATTTGGTTTTATTTGATTGACTACTCAGGTATTCAGAAAGTCACAGAGCTCTTAGAATTTGATGATAAATACCAACCCTTTTCTCAAGAAATGCACATTTGCACCAAATTTTGTTAAAATTTCAGGATATCCAGAAACCTAGATTCTTCCCCCTTTTTTTTTCTTCTAGTTTTTGGTTTTTTTAGAGTGAAAGCCCATGCACATGCACGAGCAAGGGGGGAGGGGCAGAGGGAGAGGGATAGAATCTTAAGCAGGCTCCAACCCAGCCTGGAGCCTTATGTCTCAAAACCTCACAGTCATGACCTGAGCCAAAACCAAGAGTTGGACACTTAACTGACTGAGCCACCCAGGCGCCCCCAGAAGCCTACATTTTTAAAGTGAAAGTCTTGGGCAGAGTAATTATGGAGTAAAAATTGATAAATCTCCTTTAGGGAAATTTAGACATAAATGTCTAGGTAGATGGAAATTTGATAGAGGAGCTTGATCAGCTTGAAACTATATTTGGGTTAAACCCGAAGGCAAAATTGATTGAGGTCTTTTAGGATAACTGGTCTTACTAGGTTCCTTCTGGAACAAAGAGCCTGCCTTATTATAGCATTGGCCTGTTTATCAGGCTCCTTCCTCCTTAATTGTTCTTCGATGTGTGATCTTTTTGAGGATCCAGTGAAAGCCATGAACTATCTTTCCAAGAAGGTGCCTACATTTGCATCAGTGCATAGAGTTTCATTGGGCTCACAGTCTACATAAAACTCCTTTTATGTCTACTTTCCTTTCATCTCTTACCTGACCTATTCTCAGCTTTTCATTTTCTAAGACAAAATAGGGTCTCTTTTAACTTTCTTCTAAACTTTACCTGTCCTTCTACTCTATGATTCCTAATGTGTTTGGCCTTATTTTATTTTACTTTCATTTCCTTTTTTTCTGCTTTAATCCCTGTGATTAGTTAGAATTTAGCTGTAAGTGGTGGAAACCAACTGTGCCTTGGTGAGGGAAAAGGGAATTTATTGGCTAATGTAACCAGACTACAGAAAGGGTTTATTCCTTGGAGTTAGGGCCTGGTTTACTGTCAGGATTCCTTTTATTGCTCCTGTCTGTTATCTCTGATTCTGTCTCCATGATTTTGATATTCTTCCAAACAGACTTCTTCCACATGGCTGTATATGAGTTGCTAGCAACTGCTAGGCTCATGTTCTTAGTTTTTGTATTAGACTGTTTTATTTTCTTCTCTTAGTTCTAATTCAGAAAATCTCAGAGAAGGAATTGGGCGTGGCTTGTGACTTGCTTATACTTATGGGGCATGATTGGGCCATACCTAACTGCATATTTGGAATTTACAGAGAAACCGTTCCCCCAAAGAAGTAGTAGATATGCTGTTCCCAGAATAAGGGAGAGGTGCCAGGGAGACAAAATAGTAGTTATCAACCATATCCTCAGTTTCTGAGATTGATTTTCTAGGTCTTCCCACATTATACTTGTCCTGTACTAGGTCATTCATTGACACCAGATGCTCTGAAGGCCAGGGAGGGAACTGGCAAGGATGGAATTCCCAGATGATTCTAGTTCAGCAAAGGAAGTTTTGAACATCCAGATTTCAAGTAGAGAGGAATTTTCTGTGGTATAAAATTGGAACAACAAAGTAATATTCCCTTTTGTGCATATCTTGCCCTTTTCAGATTGTAGTCTTTATTTTTTTTATTTTTTTATTTTTTAAAGATTTTATTTATTTATTTGACAGACAACCAGAGAGAGAGGGAACACAAGCAGGGGGAGTGGGAGAGGAAGAAGCAGGCTCCCAGCGGAGGAGCCTTATGCGGGGCTTGATCCCATAATGCTGGGATCACACCCTGAGCCGAAGGCAGACGCTTAACGACTGAGCCACCCAGGCGCCCTTCAGATTGTAGTCTTTAAAGCCAAAGATTGTGTTCTATTTCTGCCAGTAAACTTTTGACAGCAAATAACGTGGTAAATCTGTATAGTGAAGACAATACTGATTTAAAAGAAAATACCACCTTAATATGATATGCCTATAGGTGACAAGAGGTGAACTTGTGATGAAGAACTGAATTTATATGTCACCTTGGCTGGACCATGGTGCCAGATATTTGGTCAAATATTATTCTGAATGTTTCTGTGAAGGTGTTTTTTTTTGGATGTAATTAACATGTAAGTCAATGGACTCTGAGTGAAGTGATGGACTTCGAGGAGAGCAGATTACTCTCCATAATGTGGATGGGCCTCATCCAATCAGCTGAAAGACTTCATACAGTAAAGAATAGACCCTCCGCTCAGCAAGAAGGAATTCTGCCTGCAGACTGCCTTTAAACTTGAACTGCTGCTCTTCCCTTGGTCTCCAGCCTGCCAGCTTACCCCTCAGATTTTGGATTTGCCAAGCCTCCATAATTGCATGAGCCAATTCCTTAGAAGAAATTACTTTCTCTTTCTCTCTCTATATATACACATACATCCTGTTGGATCTCTTCCTCTGGAGAACCCTGACTAATACACAGGGTGTGCAACTGATTACCCCAGGCTTTATCATCACAGATCCAAAAGAAAGACCTGAAGTTCATATGTAAAATCCTTTGCAAGGACATTTCAGCCTAGCTTGATTAAGTCTTGTGCTCATCTCTGGGCCAATTACTTTGTTAGGTGAGTCGAGTACTCTGATTTGTCAGACTGCATTTTGTGCCAGTCCCTTCACAAAGAAGGTGTGACGTGTGCAGGGTAGTGTGACTGGCAGTCCTATCAGAATCACATCATTTGGGGGAGGGCAGATAACCAAAGAAAGGAATGGGGGTGATGCTAGTACGTGAAAAGGAAAATGCTAGACAGTAAGAAACAAAAAATGTTCATATAGCCCAGTTATTTGCTATACCTTGGGATATATCAATCCTTTGGAATATGGTATTAATATATTAATTTATGTTTCAGAATTTTTGGATACTCTAAGGTTAGTTGCATACAGGTTTTTTCGCATCTGTAGATGAATTCTGATAGACTTAAATGCATGAATATTCTAGTCTGTGATTTAATGAAGTCAGACATTATGTTTAAAGATTAAAGTGACTGTGCCAGTTGACTTGGGGTATTGGAAATTTCTCTCTTGACATATATATGTGTATGTGTATATACACACATATAGTTGTAGTAGGAGTGTAGTAGAGTAGTAATAGAAAATATGGTTGAAAAGATAACATAATCTTAATAGAGCCATTAAAAAATGTGTACATTATAAATATTCTGTGTTTTCACCCTGTTTTCTTCCTAGGAAAGAATTTGCTAATCTAGGTGACATATCAACACAAACAACAGATGTGGAAACATTTTTGCATTTTTCTTCAGAAAGTCTCATCTGTATGCATAGAATATCTTTAGCAATTGCTTCAGTAAATGCCAGACAGATGGGTTAGGCTCAGAATGACTAACAGATAATTTTATCACCATAATTACTTTGAAGTGTGGTATAGTAACACATAAGCTCAGATTTCTGGAAAGTCATGAATGTAACTTGGTACACTAAGGAAGGAGGTGCAGAATAGGCTTCTAAACCAGAGAAATTTTTGTCTCAGGTCCTTTCTAAAAGATACTTGACTTCTGAAGCCCTCTTTCTGTAACCTGTGGTTGAACACTACTTTGCCTGCTTTTCTGACTCATAGCCGTGTAGAATTTGGTAACTTGAACGTGCTTGGAGAGTGGGTACTAACTTGATTTCTAATGAGAGATACAAAAATAAACTAGAAGGGGTTCATGAAAATAACCACAATTGGAGAGGAAGGTGGGGGGACTAGCCGTTGCTGAGCATCTTCAGTGTGTCCGGCACCGGAAGAGATGCTTACTATGCGGTTGCTTCACCACTGCTTTGTAAGGTAGGTAGAGATGATTTTCCTATTACACTGAAGAAACAATTCCATATTCTCAGTTTGCAGTCAGGGGAGTACTTATATCTTTTAAGAATACTGAAATATAACAGAATAAAAAATTGGAGAGTCTTGAGTTAGGAGTCGATCCAGTCACTTTCACAGAACACCAGTTTTACCTGAGAGAGTGACTGAGAAACAGCGTTCATACTAGGGCATTTGTTAGATATTTTCTCAGATATGAACAAAGTAAGCCTGTTGCTTTAAGGAAAACAATGTTTTTGCAAATGATAAAATTCAAGCTTTAAAGTACAAATTAGAATTTTTAAAAACTTTTTTTAAAGATTTTTACATTTTTAAATTTTTTTATTTAAAGATTTTATTTATTCGACAGAGAAAGAGACAGCCAGCGAGAGAGGGAACACAAGCAGGGGGAGTGGGAGAGGAAAGCGGGCTCATAGCGGAGGAGCCTGATGTGGGGCTCCATCCCATAACGCTGGGATCATGCCCTGAGCCGAAGGCAGAAGCCCCAACCGCTGTGCCACCCAGGCGCCCCTAGAATTTTAAAAACTTAATCTGCCTCCGTGAGCTTATAGTTTCTCAATCTTAAGACTCTTCTGGTGAAACATTGGTAATATTGAGTATTTTGTTATGTTCTTTGTCTTTGATGTTGCCTAATGAAATGTTTCTATATTTGGAAGATAAGGAGCTACCACTTGTTGAGCTTTGGTAGAGTGTCAGAGAAGAATGTCCACAATTATCTTGAAGGGCTATCAAAATACTTCTCCCTTTTCCATCTACATATCTTCGTAAGACCATTTTCCCTTCATGTAGTTCAAAACAACATATTACAAAAGACTTAATGTAGATTTGTGAGTCCAGACAAAGAAATGTAAAACAATGCCATCTTTTTCACTAATGTTTTTGGGGAGACAGTTACTAGTTTTCATTAATATATGTTTACTCTAACATGTAATGGGCTTATTTTTAAATGAATTGAACAAATAATTTTAAAATTTGTTTATTTTGATTCCTAATAACTAGATAGCAGTTGCTAGAACATACATGAACAAAAGCTCTTTGACGTCCACCAGCAATTTTCAGGAGTATAAAGGGACTCTGGAACCAAAATTTTGAGAATTGCTGTTTCGGTGAAAGTGTACATCTGTCTTTGTAAAAACATTTGATTGAGGCCTTGCAGGATTCTTCCCTTTAGAATGTACTCCTTTATGTAGTAGGTAAAGGTATGTGTTAGTGGTTTAGTGGTTGATGATGATAAAAATTTTTAGTAAAATGTTTTAAAATGTAGCTGTATACTTGTTGGCTAAACTCTTTTTCAGTTAGACAACTGGTAAGTGAATGGTTTGTTAAAATCTATGGCAGTTAAATCAGAAAGCATATATTCATTGGTCTTTTAACAATACATAGAATTAATTTTTTTGTTGTAAACCCATGTGAAATATAATGAGTTATAGTAATACTACAGTGTTGGAAATTTCTTGCCTTAGAAGTAGTTTATACTTGAATCAGAAATTATTGTACATAAAGTCACATTCCCACAAGGAAAGCACAATGTGAAAATACTCAGTTTCAAGATCTGAAAACCTTGAATATGCAAAAATAGAAATGACAAGAAGTGAAAGATGATGTCTCTAGTAAGGATGGAAAAGAGGAAGGAGTCAGACTGCTTTAAATATCTTTTGTGCTGAAGTTAGAAAATGGAAAACGTACCAAAAAAAAAAGTCTGCCTACTATATTGGTTCTTCCTTAAGCATAATATGCAGTTTTTTTTAAGTGTATTGTAATCCATGCTCCTGCATTAGTAACACTATATGAAAGATTATTGAACCTTTCTGTAAAGAAACCAAGACTTTTGTAGTCTTCATAATTGTAATTATTACTATTAGTTGTCTTTATGGTAGTATGTTTATTTGTAGTGTCTCTCCAGGACATACTAAATGTAATTTTTTGGGGAAAAAAACAATTGTACTATTAGATACCATTTGCTTAATTGCCCTAAAATGAAAATGCTGAAAAATTCCAGGTAATAGTTTTGGTTATATAGGCTGCGATTACTATGATTTTTTAAATGTAGATATTCAACTTTCTTTCTACATGATTAAAAAAAAAATCTAAACAAAAACCTTGTTTCCCTTACTCTCTAAGTTTGAAACACTTGTTTCTCCTTCTGTATGAACTCTTAGTGTGTTTATTTCTGACATTCATCTAAAGTCCTATAGATGTAGATGGAGTCTTGTTTTGGAGACTCTGTTGTCTGAATTTTACTTATCATTCTTGGCCTCTTGGTTACATATGACCTTCTTAGTTTTTGTATCTAGTAGCTTCTCCACAGATGAAGACCACAGGTGATGTGAGTTAAAATCTCATTAAGTACCTAAGCAGAAATCTAGCTGAATGGTTCACAATGGGGGAATTGTCCTGTCTCACCTTCTCTTTGAGAAATTAATGGAGTGGGAAGATATCCAGTCCCTTACTTTGCGAGAGTAGACAGAGGTATGGTGCTATAGTCAGAGATGTATTGAAACTTATTCTGAAAAAGAAATTGGTGGGTGGGTCATGGCCATATTTTATAATTTCCAAAGTACTACAGAACCATGAAAATAAATTTTGAGAATTGTCTTTTTCTGCTTAAAACTACCTAGTGCGCCATACGTAAAGGCACTCAGTAAGTTGGATGGCTCTGTATATTGAATAAAGTAGTAATCTGTTTCCTAGTGGAATATGCTTTTGCATTATTATTCTTTTATTGTGCATAGCAAAGTTAGTTGGACAGTTGAAAAAATTTTGAGCTTATATTTTTGGTGGTGTCATGGATGTGGCAAGCATACTTTATGAACCAAAAATCAGAACCAGAATCTGTCTCGCACTTTGTTGTGACCAAGTATGGGAAGTGAGAATGTACCTCTGGGACAGTGAGAGGCACTAAAATCGGAACAGAACTGTATGGTTGCCATGCTTATAGACAGTAGAGTATTATTTAATTATTTAAAATATTTATTGATTACTTATGCTGTGCCAGGCATGTTTTAGAAAGTATGGAACAATATTGTCAGAGCTTTCATTAAAAGATAGGCAAAGTGGAATTAAAGTCAAATAACTTAGCACTTAGTATTTCTTGTTAGTGTCTTTCTGTTTGTAGTTTCAGAGAGAGACAACGTGCCAGTTCTTAAATTTGAAAATATTTTGCACTGTGGTAATGAAAGTATTTATTAAACACAGCTCTAAGAAATGATCACTTTACTTCTCCGTAGCGACAATGTAGGTACTGAGTAACAGCCTGGACTTTGAAATCAAATAGACCTAGTTTTGATCTGAGTTCAGCAACTTCCTCATGAGGAGGAATAATTAAACTCCTGGGTGTTGGGAAGATTAACTAGATAAGTCAAGTCAAGTGCTTCGAACAGTTTATGCTTAATAAATATTAATTGCTATGTGTTATTTTTGTTCCTGCTTAAGGAAAATTTTATTGAAAAAAAAACAGTTGGAAGCTTTGTGGATTTCTATTTGAGACCCTTCAAAAGAGCTTTTCTGAGGCAAGCAAAAATTCTTAAATGTGTATAGTTTAGAATTGATTTGTTTGCAGTGTGTACGTATGTATTTGGTATACTGTATTAGGTCTCTTGTATCAGTGGGCCTGGGGCATGCATTCTTGTTTTTCCACCTGTATGGACAATGTGACTGCTTTAGGCATGTTTGTATTATTTTTTTTTTAACATAGCATTGCTTACTACACTTACATGTGATAATCTTTTGTCAATTTTAGTGCTCTTATAGAAAACTGACATGATACAGTTTTTTGGAGGAACTTACTATGTAAAGTCTGAGAAGTGCACTCAGCTTGCTTTGAGTGTTGCTTTCCATCCCTGACTTGCCGCGCTTCTTAAGGGCAGCAATTTGTCTGTTACTTTTTTCTATCCTTTCAGTCAGGGTTGTGTTGAACATTTCTTGAATGAATAAGTGAATGAAAGAGAGCATAAAAGGCTACTAGTGAAGTAAAAAGACCTGGACATTAAAGAATATGACTTCTCAGTTCTGTTTCCTAATTAATATATATTGTCAAACATAAATGTTATTTTATTCTCTGGCACAAGTCCTTTTCTTAATGTACTCTAGAGAGGACTCGAATTTTGATATGGTTTACTTTCTATAGCTTATAACTTTCTATAGCTTAACCATTTCTAAAAATGAAGTATTTACATTACACTTATAACTTTAATAAACTTTTACCCACTAATAAAGTGTTGAGGCAACTTAGTGTAAGAGAGGCAGGGAGCATGGATTCTGCATCCAGGTTGCTTGGGTTCAAAGATCACTTTCTAGTTGTCGGACCCTTAATGAGTACCTGAACTTTTCTGCTAGAATTTCCTCATCTGTAAAGTGGGAATAATAGTACCTATGTCATAGCGTTTTTATGAGGGTTAATTGAATTAATAGAAGTACTTAGACTGGTGTCTGGTCCACAAAATATACTATGTAAGTGGTTTCTGTTATGTGTAGATGTATCTTTGTTAGTTTGATCTCAGGCATACAGGTAGAACTATATATATTTTTTTGACATTTTTAAAAAGATTTTACATATTTGAGAGAAAGACAGAAATAGCAGGAGAAGCACAAGTGGGAAGAGAGGGACAAGCAGGCTCCCCACTGAGCAGGGAGCCTGGTGTGGGGCTCCATCCCAGGTTCTTGGGATCATGACCTAAGCTGAAAGCAGACGTTTAACCAACTGAGCCACCCAGGCACCCCTATTTATTTTACATTTTAATTAAAAATAGAAGAAAGGAAAAATAGCTAAAGCCTATCTTAGTATTTACTTAGGAAATAAAATGTACTTACCAAGTGAATGTATGTCTATAAAAGTCATAGAAATACCATTACATGTCTGATTGAAGTATTAAAGGTGCAGCTTAATTACTAGGGATAATTTGATGTAGATACTTTCTGATTCTGTTTGGTTATTTTACATGAAGAGATTTAAGACTATGTTTTTTTAGATTAGCATTTTTCTGAGACCATAACAAAGCAGGGTATTTGAAAACAGAACCTGCAGTATCTTCCCTGTGTTTCAGAGAAGTTTGAACTCATCAGGTTAAACAATAGTTTTTTAATACCCATTGTCAACTAGGGGCTTTAAGAGAACTGTTTTTGGTTTTTTTTTTTATACATATTTGTTAAATTTCGTAATCACTTCTTATTTGGAAAGGAAGGGAAAACACCAATGGGAAGAATAAAATAAAGCAAAAATCATGACTTTAGATTTACTGCAATAATTAATTCGTGCATTCACTAAAAAAATGTTTATTGGGCACCAGCTGTGTACTTTGTATTGGGCAGGGATATGATGGGCAAAGGATCATGTCTTGTAACAGAACCACACCTTATGAAAGAAAACTGGGTACCACTGTGGAATAGTAGATTGTTCCTGTTGCTTCCCTATGGTCTCTGATAAGGAATTTCCATTTGGCTGGACATTACCTGAACTTTAGGAGTTGTTAAAAGTAGCTGCAGAGAAAAGTACCTTGTGGAAGCATGTAGGAGCCATTACTGTAAACAGCAAGGAACTATATAGGCTATTCCAATATGATTCTGTAAGTGATGATGATATTAGTTATGGTACTTACCTGATATAAAAACTGGCAGCTTATGCTTTGCAGTGATATACAGTTCAGGTGTTTTAGGTGTCCCTCCACTTTCAGAAGTTTAGGGGTCTCCACCATGTCTTCAGTCTCTCTCTCTCTCTCTATATATATATAGTTTAGAAAAATCAAGTCACACACATTAATTTTTATTGACTCCTCCAGGAGCCTATGGAGGAATTGGGAGAGATGGAGTGTCTGGAAAACCAAGACAATTAAGTGACTTCAGCTTTTTTGGAGGACAATTAAATGATTTTGAATAGACAGTTTAAGCTTAAGTTTATTTAGATGAAGGAAAATGTCATTGTTAATCAGAGGAAATGAAATTGTGACACAAAATCACTTATACTCTGTATTACTACCACAGAACTTCCTAGTTTCCTTAAGAAAATACGTGTATGTGTTTTGTATGTATTTCGGATCTATGTAGTTGCCATTCTTACTTTTACTTCAAGTTTCAACTCCTTTCTCGTTGAATCTCTACAAACTTTCCCAAACTTTTTCATCCCCCAGTACTCACACCTCTGATTTTTTGTTCTGAGAATGCCAAGTAAGAATCAAAATATAGTAGTACAACAAGAATTAGAGCCACAATATGAATGAGACACCATTCATTTGTCTTAAAAATTCCTGACGTAAGAAATATAAACACTATCATTTAATACAATTTTAGTAAATAACCTAGGGAAAAAACCCTGCAAACCTGTAGTGTTAGTCTGTTAATCTGTATTGATTTTTTTTTTTTCTTTAAACTAGAGCCAAGTGTGAGCATGTTAGATGATTTGTTGAAATGCAGGTAATAAGTAGGATAAGGCAATGAATAGGATGACCTATGAGGTCAGAGGGAAAATATGTGGGGATGAATAAGTAAGTAAAATTTTTTTTAAAAATTTATTTANGATAAGGCAATGAATAGGATGACCTATGAGGTCAGAGGGAAAATATGTGGGGATGAATAAGTAAGTTAAAAAATTTTTAAAAAATTTATTTATGAGAGAGAGAGAGAGAGAGAAGGCGCATAAGCAGGGGGAGTGGGAGAGGAAGAAGCAGGCTCCCAGCGAAGCAGGGAGCCTGATGCGGGGCTTGATCCCAGGACCCTGGGATCACTCCCTGAGCTGAAGGCAGATACTTAACAACTGAGCTACCCAGGTGTCCCAATAAAGTTATATTTTTAAAATAAAAAATTTTTAAAGGAAATCACTAAAGGTCTTTGTGATAACTAAGTCTGTAGTTAAGAGAACTATTCTTGTCTTTTAAATAGATATTAAAACTTACGTGTGAATTAAGAAAATCAGCTGAAACTCAGTTAACATAAAAGCTGAAGATTGCATTTTCTGCTTATCCTTTCTGAAGCTTATAGAAGGAGAATGTCAACGCTAAATGGATGTAAATTTTGTAATTTATTTGAAGTAATTACGAATGCAATAAAATACATAATTCATCTAATTCTTGTGTACTTGGTTTTAGTAAAATCTAGCTGAATAAGGGGGGGAGGGCATCTTCATAGGAGTTGGTAGACTTTTTCTATAAAGAACCAGGTAGTAAATATTTTGGGGTTTATGAGCTTACATGGTTTCTCTTACAAGTATCCAACTCTCACTGTAGCATAAAAGCAACCATAGGCCATATGGAAACTGTATGGCTATGTTTTAATAAAACTTTTATTTACAAAAATGGGCTGCAAGCTGGATTTGAACTATAGATTGCTTGTCTCTGTATCATAAAGAAATATAGGGAAATGCTGTACTATTTTTTTCATTTTTTATTTTTTGCCTCATTTTTATAAGTGGTGAAATACAATAAAATGCTCATACAAAATTGCAGAAACATTGTCCTACAGATAATATCTGAAACAGAACTGTTGCTTTTGTTCGATTGCTCAAGAAGTTTATCAGCTGGTTTAAGATTGTCCAGATTTTTGTATTAAAGAAAGCTTAGGCGTTTCGTTTTGAAATTATGGAGGTACAAGATGTTTGACGGTTAAAAATTAAAAGAAGAGTGTCCACAACGTCATTTAAGACATCAACAGGGGTTCTACTTGAGTAGTAGATTCCTGG
Organism: Ailuropoda melanoleuca; assembly: GCF_002007445.2. NCBI lineage: Eukaryota > Metazoa > Chordata > Mammalia > Carnivora > Ursidae > Ailuropoda > Ailuropoda melanoleuca. The sequence continues at coordinate 28,071,197 of NC_048232.1, read as the reverse complement.
AGTTTTGTTTTGTGGTATTTTTTTTCTTTTTAATCCTATTCTCTATTTAAAAAAAAAACAACAACTTTTTTTTGTTAAAAAGATTACTTTTTTCCTTTTGTAATTATATTTCATAATTTAAAGAAGAGTTTTACTTTGTGCAGCTTAGTGCATCGCACCTTTTCTAAGTATGTATGGTTTTAAAATTTTATTAATTATCTACTAAACATCTCTTTTAGGTATGCTAGATTTTCCTTCACTTGATTTGTCATGCTTACCAGTGAAAGGTATTGGGGCGCCTGGGTGGCTCAGTTGGTTAAGCATCTAACTTCAGCTCAGGTTTGAGGATCGAGCCTTGCGTCAGGTTCTCTGCTCACCGGGGAGCCTGCCTCTCCTCTGCCTCTCTCCCTGCTTGTGCTCGCTCTCTCTCTCTCTTTGTCAAGTAAATACATAAGGTCTTTAAAAAAAAAAGAAAGAAAGAAAGAAAGAAAAGCATTATTAGGCACCCGTGTCGTGTCGGTGGTATTGTTTTTTAAACATTCCAGTAATGTAACATATACCTAAGGATTAGATTATTTGTTCTTACAGAAAGACCATCTGTTTCATATTTCGAGTATTTTTTTCTTCATTGACAGTTCTGTTACTGTAATTTAAATGAGTTAAGGAAAAATAGTGTTTATCAGTTATGATAACTTAGTAACTAGCTGTTCTTTAGGCATAATCAAGTGGGAAGGAATGTGATCTTTTTAACTTTATAGCTACAGATATACTGATTGAAATGAGAGTTTATAAATCTTAATGTTCCTCTAGTAACTAAATATAAATAGAAAAATATGGATACTTTTATAATAGTCACTTGCTCTGCGGTATCACTGTTGTATAGTAGTTTCCATGTTAGTGCATTCACTGAAATCGCATATGAAGATTGAAAACTGTGATAACCAGACTTGTTCCTGCCTATGGTTAGCACTTTCTTTTATTAAAAGGAGCAAGGCGTCTTTATGCCACTTTCAGTATGTCTCATGCTCAAGAGCAACAGTATCCTAAACAGACATAGTAAACAAGAAGTTAGTAAATCTTAATTTAGATCTCTGTCACAGATTTTCTCATTTGTTTTTATACGTTGAGACTTCTGAACCCTGAATGAAAACCTTTTTATTTCTCCTTGAATGTTCAGATACCTGATGAAAAGGAGCAAGCATATATAAGTAACTGATTTGGAACCAGAGGAGACCAACATGTCTCAAATGAGCCTTAGAATAGGATAGAGCAATTCTGAGTCTTTAGATAAAGGTCAGTAGTTGATTGGACTTAGGGGAACATATCTTTTATATTTATTTATTTAAAAAAAATTTTTAAAAGATTTTATTTATTTGAGAGCGAGAGTACAAGCAGGGGGAAGGAGAGGCAGACACTTCATCCCACCCAGCCGTCCCCTCTCTTTTGTATTTAAGAGCCTTTAAAAAAAAAATTGCAAGCTGAGAACTAGTTTTGACAAGGAAGAGGGGTTGGAAGGGCCCTAAGAGGAGACTGAGGATTTGGGAAATATACCGTGGTTTTAGCTAGCATTAACTGTAGAATTCGAGTGTATTTATTAGATGTGTTTTGTTTCATGTACTTTGAAATATAAATAGAATGTTTTATATTTTTCTCTTGGCAGTAAGGATATGTGAGGAGGTTGAGAGAAACAAGTTACTTTTAAACTTAGCTGCTGATTCCTCCCTCCCCTTTTGGATTAATGGTCTTCCATGTATATGTAAGATGTCAGGATGTGGAAAATATGTAAGATATCAGGGTTATTTTTTTGAATGATGACCTTTAGAGCTAATGGTAAGTTTTATTTGAGGTGTTTCAAGAGAAAAGGGCTCTTATTAGGGTTCTCAAGAGAAAAAGAACCAATAGGATATCTATAGATATACTTATAAGAGACTTGTTATATGAATTGTCTCATGCAATCATTGGAAGCTGATAAGTCCCAAATCTGCTCTCTGCAAACCTGTAGAATCAGGGAAGCCAGTAGCATAACTCAGTCCAGCTCTGAAGGTCTGAGAGCTGGGAAGTCTGATGGTGTAAGTCCTTGTCTAAGTCTTAACATTCAGGAACCTGGAGAGTCATGGTAAGAGAGTGAAAAAGAAAGAACTTTTTGTTCTTTTTAGGCCTTAAATAGATTGGAAGATGCCAACCTCCTTTGGTGTGGACAGTCTACTTTGCTGATTGATTGATTGATTTTAAAGATTTTATTATTTATTTGACAGAGATAGAGACAGCCAGCAAGAGAGGGAACACAAGCAGGGGCAGTGGGAGAGGAAGAAGCAGGCTTCCAACGGAGGAGCCTGATGTGGGGCTCAATCCCAGAACACTGGGATCACACCCTGAGCCGAAGGCAGATGCTTAACGACTGAGCCACCCATGCGCCCCTACTTTGCTGATTTAAATGCTTATCTCTTCCAGAGACCCCCAGAAATAGTGTTTTTCCAGCTATTTGAGCATTCTCTTAATCCAGTCTAGTTGATACATAAAATTAATCATCACAGTACCCAAAAGAATTGAAAGCCGGGACTTGAACAGAAATTTTATGTCCGTGTTTATAGCAGCATTATTCATAATAGCAAAAGGTGAAAGCAACCCAAGTTTCCATGAAGAGATGAATAAACAAAATGTAGTATGTACTTACAGTAGGATACTATTCAGCCTTAAAAAGGAAATTCTGACACGTGCCACAGCATGGATGAATCTTATTCGTTATGTAAAATGAAATAAACTAGTCACAAAAAGACAAATATTGTATGATTCCACTTACATGAAGCACCTAGCGTGGTCAGGTTCATACAAACAGTAAGTGGAATGTTGGTTGCCAGGGACTGAAGAATGAGGGGATGGAGAGTTACTGTGTGTTGTGCACAGAGTTTTAGTTTTGTCAGATGAAAAAAGTTCTGGAAATGGATGGTGCTGATGGTTGCAAAGAGAGTGATTACCTAGTGTCTAGGCAGGCCTCAGTTTATGAAACTTGAGGATGAACTGCTCATTCAGAGAGATGTAAGACTTTTGACCACTGTCATCATGGATCAGTCTCATTCTACCTCATGCATTTTACCTTTCTCTTCCCTACCTGTCCTATTTTATCCGTTAGCAACTTAGAGAACTTGCTCTAATGGGAACTGTATTTTCATTGTGGCTTATGAGGCTTTTAATTTTAAGCACAGTGACTACATTTCCGATTTAGAATGAACCCAGAATATTCATGACTGTGAACTCGTCCTTCCTCCTTGTGTGCTCTAGATTTTCTGGGTAAACTTAAAGTTTTAGATATTGACTTCCAAGGGTATCATCAGTGTATTCTTGCCTTTATAGCTTAGGCTGTAGAATTTCACTTCAGAATTGTTACATAGGTTTAAAACTAGTGGCCTTTTTCTCTTCTACATTTTTTTTCTTTTTAATCTCACTTCAGAATAAATAAGAGAATACAGGTAAACAAAACAGCCGTAATTCCATGAAACAAGTTATAAGAACTTACATATAGTCTTTTGGATTTGTATTAGTAGGTTCATCTCTATGTGTCTAAATACCTACTTTGAGTATCTTTTAAGGAATTCAGGGCTTAAATATTTCTTGTTTTAGTATAAAGTGGCAATTAAAATGATGGAAAATCATCTATTTTTATTTACATTTTATTTACGTATAATATTTTCAGTACAGCTTTAAGAATATAATACTTTAAACTCGTAAATTATGCACTGAGTTTGGAATTAATAGATTATCCAAGCAACTGTATTACAGTGTTATCATGCAGACTTATTAACAAATTGGTACATATGTGGTAAGTTAGAAACCCATTTATTTGGTTGTGTTCATTTGAAGTGACAATTTATATTTTCCTTATATAGTTTTTCAGAATTTTATTTCAGAATCTTATTTTCAGAAAAACAAAGAAGAATAGGTTTTTATCAGAAAATGACAGAAAGGATGGTATGTCAGCCAATTAAATGTGTACCATGTACTTGATTAATTTTGTATTTTTTTTTGAAATTTATTATATTTTTGGCTGTTATGGAAGCCTCAGTGTCTGAGCTTAGACTTCTGTGTGTACTATGTGGTTTCAATAAGTAAACACAGATGCATTCTTTTCATTTGTGATTTTACTTATGGTACATAAACTTGTTACTCTCTAGAACTTTCAGCCATGGAGTATTGTTTAGTCATCCTCTGAATGCTGATCATACAGTTAGCATTCAAGTCCCTAGAGAGAGAGATTTGTGATAATGAATGGCAGCATACCAGGCCATTGCATGTTGCTTCATCAGTATAAAATAGTAGCTAAGTCTTGCTATTTCAGCATATAATGTGCTATTGGAGAATTTTGTTTGCTTAACTGACCAAGAACAAGCATATCTTGTTGAATACTTTCAACACACCTTTAGCAATGAGGTTTCATCAATAAATATTAGTTTCTAGCAGCTGTTTCATTTACCTTTCTATTTTTAAACATTTTGTATGGATTAGGAAAGTAGTTATTGGGAAAGTTTATCAGAATGTGAGGGATTTTTAGTTTTTTCATTTGTTTCTAGACTTTGAAAATACAGTGTGATTAAGACATGACCTTGCTCTACACTCTTGAGGGGCTTCGAGTTCCTTTGGAAAGATGAAAAATAACAACTAAACATAATGTGTGAGGGGAGCTATAGTGTAGGCAAACACAAAATTCTTTGGATTGATACTGTCTGGTACAGCAGCCCGTTGCCATGTGTGGTTGTTCAGCACTTGAATGCACGGTTGATAGACTGAGGAACTGAATTTATTTTAGTTTCAGTTATTGTAAGTTAAATTTAAAAACTGATATAGAATAATTTGAGTATGTGAATTTGCTTTTTCAATTGTAAATTTTATGAAATCTAAATATAGATCAAGTACTTTGATGAAAATTTTAGGATTTGAATTGAGATATGCTATAAAATATACACTGGATTTTAAAGACTTAGCATTTTATTTTAGATATATTGGGTTGAATGATTATTAGAATTCATTTCACCTCCTTCTTTTTTACCCTTTTAATGTGGCTATAGAATTTTTTTTTTTTAAGTAGGCCCCACACCTACTGTGGAGCCCAGCATGGGGTTTGAATTCGCAACCCTGAGATCAGGACCTGAGCTGAGATCAAGAGTCAGATGCTTAACCGACTGAGCCACCTAGGTGCCCCCCACTAGAAATTTTACCTGTCTTACCTGGCTCACATTATATTTGTGTTGGTGCTGCTCTAGATGCAGGGGAATTCTACATTGAAGAAAGAGAAGCATCTCAAAGAGAAGGTGACCTTTGAATCAGCTCTTTATGGTTTTTATATGTGGTTCACTGGTTGGTGATTAGGGACAGGATATCCCAGATAGAAGGATAAAGAAAGATTTGAAGGTAATGGTAGGGGTGGGAGAATAGCATGACGTTCATAGTTAGATGTGTGAGTCACATGGGGGTTTCAGAGCAAAGAATGTAAAGAAAATGGCAATGAATGAGGCAGAAAAGATTGTTTGGGACTGGAATGTTCAAGAGCCTTACAGTCTCAGCTATGGTATTTGAATTTCTTTTATAGTTAGTGAAATATTCATTGATGTTTTTAAGCAGGTAAGTAACAAGATCAGATTTATGTTGGGGCACCTGGATGGCTCAGTTGGTTAAGCATCTGGTTTTTGGCTCGGGTCATGATACTAGTGTCCTGGGATAGAGCCTCGTGTTGGGCTCTGCTCAGCCTGGATCCTGCTTCTCCATGAGCCTCTGCCCCTTCCCCTGCTTGTGCTCTCTCTCTCTCTCAAATAAATAAAATCTTTTAAAAAAATTCAGATACGTGTTTTTAGAGAATTATTGGTCCTGGGATAGAGCCTCGTGTTGGGCTCTGCTCAGCCTGGATCCTGCTTCTCCATGAGCCTCTGCCCCTTCCCCTGCTTGTGCTCTCTCTCTCTCTCAAATAAATAAAATCTTTTAAAAAAATTCAGATACGTGTTTTTAGAGAATTATTGGTCCTGGGATAGAGCCTCGTGTTGGGCTCTGCTCAGCCTGGATCCTGCTTCTCCATGAGCCTCTGCCCCTTCCCCTGCTTGTGCTCTCTCTCTCTCTCAAATAAATAAAATCTTTTAAAAAAATTCAGATACGTGTTTTTAGAGAATTATTGGTCCTGGGATAGAGCCTCGTGTTGGGCTCTGCTCAGCCTGGATCCTGCTTCTCCATGAGCCTCTGCCCCTTCCCCTGCTTGTGCTCTCTCTCTCTCTCAAATAAATAAAATCTTTTAAAAAAATTCAGATACGTGTTTTTAGAGAATTATTGGTCCTGGGATAGAGCCTCGTGTTGGGCTCTGCTCAGCCTGGATCCTGCTTCTCCATGAGCCTCTGCCCCTTCCCCTGCTTGTGCTCGCTCTCTCTCTCAAATAAATAAAATCTTTAAAAAAAAATTCAGATACGTGTTTTTAGAGAATTATTGGTACTGTGGAAGATCAGTTGGACAGGGTAAAGAAATGGAAGCAGTCAACCCCTCATGGGTGCTTATAATCATTTAGCAGATAAGATAGGAGGACCTAGGCTAAGATACTTATCTTGGGCTAAGAGAAGAAGGAATTCAAGGTATATTAGGAGGAAGAATTAGTGGAACTCTTTGGAGTAAAGAGAAGAGACGCAAGATGACTTTGAGATTTCTGAATGCGTAGTTTATGATGCTGCTATTTGAACTGGCGAGTATTGACATAGTGTGTTATAGAAAAAAAAGTTTAGGCGCAGGCTATAAGGAGTTGAGGAATGTGAGGAGGATCCATGCTAGTAGGTCCTTCAAAATACATGTGTGTCTTTTAGGGGAGAGAGGTGGATGTTAGAGGGTGAGTTTGATTTTATTGAAGCAGTAGAATTAGGTAAGATTTCCCAAGGAGACTATAAAAACAGGAGTAAGAAATTAATTTCAGTATATGGATTCCATGATAGCTTCTTAGTTTATCTAAAAGTAATTTTCATTCGGGGGCATGTTAAGTGTTTATACTATGTGCAGGTGCTATATTAGGCACTGTAGATGAATAGGTAAGGGAAACATTTCTGCCTTAAGAATAATCAAGTTCTAGAAGAAAAGGCAGACAAGTAAATCTGAGATTATAGTGCAGTGTAATAAGTACCACAATAAGCTTTAGCGTTGTAAGGCTATAGGAAGAGATGCGTGTGAGGGCACAACAGAAAATTATTGGAGGAGGTGGGTGTGGGCTTAATCTTTAAGGGGAAATTTGTCTTTTCTTCCTTTTTTGGCTAATCTTTTTACCTGTGGTAAACTTCCTGATTGTGCACACCCTCGGGACTATGTATGTATTGGTCTTTTCACTGTGGTGTTTGTCAGCTGTTACCTATCCACCCTCTAGGTACAGACTGTCTTTACCTACCAGTTATTTTAGTTTACAGCATGGCACGACTGCACTGTTGTCAGCCGGCATCTGGTTTTTCAGGTTGGTCGCCCAGAAATGACTTCACCAGTGTGTTTGTTTATGACTTCCTAGAAATAAGCATTTGTTAGACCTCACAGCTTTCCTACTTGGGGCCTGCTTTACTGTCTGTCAGGGGCGAGGCCGAAATGGTGGCAGATCTCTGATGGCCGGAAGGGGTTGTTCAAGTTGTTGGTTAAGGTGATCAAAGGGGAGGGGAAGACGACAGAGAAACAAGATGAAAGATGAGAGGCTAAAAAAGTTTTAGTGTACGAATATAAGGTATCAAACTGTATCGGAGTGGAGCAGCCTCGAGTACAATAAATAGAAAAACTACAGAAAAGAGTTTTTTGTGTTTTTGTGTGTGTTGTGTTTTTTTTTTTTAACCGTGAAAGTACTTATTAAAGCTTTTCACGGTACTGACTTCCCTTAGCCACCAGTTATCTTTCATTATGGGAAAGCTGCTTTTTATTTCTTTGTGTTATGTCAGCTAAAAACAGATTTTGAGAGTACTTTGAGTGCCCTTCACCACTTCCTTTGACTTCCTTGGCTTCCTCCTGCTTCCGTTTACAGATCCAGTTAAACCTCTGCTGTGAACCTTTCCTCACGTCATGTCTCGCTCTCTTCTCCTTGTTTATTGCTGCTTTTTTGTGCTCCTAGAGCATCCTGTACACACAGCTCTCTGTAGCACGTAGCTCATGCCATTGGAATGGTTTTATTATCTGTCTCTTTACTAGGTTGCTGGCCCTTAAGGACAGGAACTGTCTTACTTTCATCTCCCACCCAGCTGTAATTCTCAAATGTTAGCTAAGTAAGTAAAATCATAGAAAATATCCCTACGCTCTGCAAACCCTGAAATCTTAATGCAGTCATGCTTTAAGATATGAACATTAGATTTTATATTGTAAAATTATCAAACGAGGGATAATATGTTTTTGTTCCTAAAATTTGGTTTTAAGCAAAAAGATATCTTTTGGAAAGTTACATTTTCCAGTTAAAATTGATACCACAATTTTCAGTTTTGAAACTAAAACAAATTTTAGTGTTATGTTAACTGAATATTGGTTTGTTGGCTATTTTTTGTCCTCTGTTCTATTAACTGGCCCAATGTTATGATAATTAGCAATTATGGTAAGGCAGAGTTTAAGCAGGTAAATTACCACAGGGACATGAATGTCTTTTTTCCACATGAATTAAGCTAGAGTTAAAAAATAATTTAAATTTTGTTTTGGAGTCTGACATTTGGTAAGTGTTGTTTTGTTTTGTTTTGTTTTTTAACCTATAAACTAAATCAGAGATATGATTGTAGGCTGCAGGGACTTAAACTGATTATTCAGTAACATAAATATATTTATGTAAATATGATTCATCAGTATTGTTTTTATTATTATAAAGGTAGGTACCTAAGTATTAGTACTGAGTAGCATATGCTATTTAAGAAACAATAGGTATAGCTCCTTAGTTAATACGAATTCTGCCATTCCTTGAAGTTTATTTTAGAAGCAGTTCTTGAACTAATGTTAAAAAAGGGACAAATCTCAGTGTTTTTGGTATTAAAAAAGTAAGGATTCAGGTAGAGTCTAAGTTTAAAGTTGTCTTCTTATATATATGGTTCCCCAATTTTTTCTTTCTGTGGGTAGTGGGAGGACTATTTTAGTCTATTATAGATTAAGTGGAACAGGCCACAGCTTTTTTTAAATACAAAATTGGGTCATGTGCAGAAGTAATGGTCCCAATTCAGTTGTTAATTAATGACAGATATGGCCCATAAAATTAACTTTGTTTCTGTGCTCTCCTTTTAAAGATTTTTTTTGTATGAAAAATCACTTATTCTTGTTGTCTACAGTTCATGAACAGGGTTCTTTGTTCAGTTTAAGTGCACAATACTTAAGTCTTAAAATATCAGAAAACTAATTTTTATGTGATTCATATGTTGGAAGTACCTTTTGTTGCTTATTTTATTTTAATTCTTTGACTTATCTGCAGACTGAGAAATAACTGGTAGTATGAACCAAATTGTCTCTAAGTACTTTGCTTTTTGTAATACACATTTATTGGACCAGGGGGACCCGTTTGCCCTGAGTCTATTCAGGAAGATTTAATTTTATCAGTGTGTTCCAAACAATAGTGTATACATAAGGATCCCATGGAGTACTTAAAAATACAGATTCTTGACTACCACCCCCTGCCATTGTCCACCCCCAGTGACTCTGGGATATGACTCAAGAATTTTAAATTAAAAAAAAAAAGCGTTCCTAAATGAGTCTGATATCGATGATCCACTGACCACCTGTTAAGAAAGACTAGTTTGCATAGTGTTAATACTCTTGTTGTCACTTTTATGAGTCTCCTGGACTGAGCAAGTGCCCTGGATTCTTGTCCTAATCAAACTCTAAAGGTAATAATTCTCACTGTAAAATTGGGAAAAATAAAATTGGGAAATAAAGCACATAGAAAAAAAATTGTACATACTCCCATTACCCTGAGAAAACTGATAATGTTTTAGTTGGTTTTTCTCCATACTTTTAAAGTTTTAGTTGGAGTTTAGTTGGAAGTTAGATGCAGTTTTATATTCTGCTATTCTCATTAACCTCATAAATTTTTTTTATCATGTTATTAAAAATCATTACCATTTTTAGTGCCTCTCTGGAAAAAATACATAAATTGCCTCATATATCATTGTTTACTTAACCATTATCTGTTGCTGGATGTTTAAATGGTTTTTTAAAAATATTTTAATTTTTTAAAATTAACATATGTATTATTGGTTTCAGAGGTACAGGTCTGTGATTCATCAGCTTTATTTAATACCCAGTGCTCATTACATCACATGTCCTCCTTAATGTCCATCCCCCAGTTACCCCATCCCTCCACTACCCTCCTCTCCAGCAACCCTCCTCTCCAGCAACCCTCAGTTTGTTTCCAGTGATTAAGAGTCTCTTATGGTTTGTCCCCCTCTCAGGTTTCGTCTTGTTTTATTTTTTCCTCTCTTCCCCAATGAGCCTCTCTTTTGTTTCTTAAATTCCACATATCAATGAGATCATATGATAATTGACTTTCTCTGATTGACTTATTTCACTTAGCATAATGCCCTCTAGTTCCATCCATGTCGTTGTAAATGGCAAGATTTCATTTTTTGATGGCTGCGTAATATTCCAGTGGTGTGTGTGTACACACACACAATGTATACACACACACACCACATCATCTTTATCCATTCATCTGTTGATGGACATCTGGGCTCTTTTCATAGTTTGGCTATTGTGGACATTGCTGCTATGAACATTGGGATACAGGTGCCCCTTCGGATCACTACATTTGTATCTTTGGGGTAAATACCCAGTAGTGCAATTGCTGGGTTGTAGGGTAGCTCTGTTTTCAACTTTTTCAGGAACCTCCAGAGTTTTCCAGAGTGGCTGTCCCAGCCTGCATTCCCACCAACAGTGTAAGAGGGTCCCCTTTCTCTGCATCCTTGTCAACATCTGTACTTTCCTGACTTGTTAATTTTAGCCCTTCTGACTGGTGTGAGGTGGTATCTCATTGTCGTTTTGATTTGTATTTCCCTGATGTTGAGTGATTTTGAGCATTTTTTTCATGTGTTAGTTGGCCATTTGGATGTCATCTTTGCAGAAATGTCTGTTCATGTCTTCTGCCCGTTGGATTGTTTTAGATGGTTTCTAATTTATTTGTGATAAATAGCATTGGAATGAACATCTTTGTGTGAAAAACTTTTCTGTACTTAGGATTTTTTTTTTCCCCTTTGCTCAGGGTTCTAAAAATATTTTTAAAAGCTTTTGAGACATACTGCCAAACTATTTGCTAAAAAGGTTCAGCTAATTAAAATTACCAGCAGTAGGGGCGCCTGGGTGGCACAGCGGTTAGGCTGAGCCTTTGGCTCAGGGTGTGATCCCAGCATTATGGGATCAAGTCCCACATCAGGGCTTCTCCGCTCTGAGCCTCCTTCTTCCTCTCCCACTCCCCCTGCTTGTGTTCCCTCTCTCGCTGGCTGTCTCTCTCTGTCAAATAAATAAATAAAATCTTAAAAAAAAAAAAAAGGTACCAGCAATAAACTGAAGCTCTTACATTTGACCTTCACCAGCATTGTGTGTTTAGTGAACCAAAAATACTTTTTTTAACAGACAAAATGCTGTGTAGTTACTCTGTTTTGTATATGTGTAAACATTAGTTTGATATTCTACACTATTTTTTCTATCAAGAACTTATATTTTTAAGAGTTCCTGAGGAAAGTCCTTAGTGATCAATAAATGGTAATTCTTTTGATTTTTTTTTCTCATGGTTTGAGCAGTTGATAATAAACGTACATAGTTTCATTTTGCCAGAGATGAGAGTCTTAAGAAAAATATTGAGTCCTCCTCTGTTCTCTTTCCATGCACTTTGGAAGTTGAAGCTATAAGCTGATTTTAATTATGAAGCTAAATTTTTTTTTAAAGATTTATTTATTTGAGAGAAAGAGAGTGAGCACACAGAGGGAGAAGGAGAGGGAGAAGCAGGCTCCCCACTGAGCAGGGAGTCCAGTGTAGGCCTCTATCCCAGGACCCTGGGATCTTGACCTGAGCTGAAGGCAGATGCTTAACCTACTGAGCCACTCAGGCACTCCATGAAGTTAATTCTTAATTAAGAAAACAAAGTTCTTACTTCTGCTAGAAGCTGTTTCTGATAGGTAATGAGCAACATTTCAAATGAACATCTGTCAAAAAATTTAACTGGTGGTGGTAAGTAACAATGTGAAATATTAAAATTTTACCGTTCGTTCATTGTCAGTAAACCCCTTCTAACTATATGTTCTTCTACTTAAAATTGTATCTCTTGATTTCAGACATAACTGTCACCTTGATTGCTTAGTTTATCAGTTTTGAAGAACACCAACAAAATTTGGAGATTCCCTGGAAAAATTAGGGATCATTCTCCTTTTCCTCTCTTCACAGTGTTTGATATTTATATAATTATTTTCACTTATAGTTTTCCCTTTGTCATTTTAAATAATAAATATAAACCATTTTTTTTTTTAAGATTTTATTTATTAGAGAGAGAGAGACAGCCAGCGAGAGAGGGAACACAAGCAGGGGGAGTGGGAGAGGAAGAAGCAGGTTCCCAGCAGAGGAGCCTGATGCGGGGCTCGATCCCATAACGCCGGAATCACGCCCTGAGCCGAAGGCAGATGCTTAACCGCTGTGCCACCCAGGCGCCCCTGAACTGTTTAAATAATAGGAATTAGTTGTTCTTAAAGATTTCATATAATATTCCATAAATAGCTTTTAGAAAATGGCTGTTTTTTGGCATCTTTGTTTCTCCAAGTCTAGTAAAAAGTATCAGGAGCAAAGTAAGACCTTCTTTTAACACTTGTTGAATAAACATTCTCTAGATAAGGTTCTGGGAAGTGATTTGCTATGTAGAATTGTTCGTTTTATTAACAGACTTCGTTGTAGTCAGAGAAACATTGTTACTTGGCTAATTCACCAGGATATGGAATTAGTCTGGAAGAGAAATACTGCATGGAAATCTGTCTTTGTAGATAGATTTTTCTTCATAGAAAGATACTGTTTGGTGGTAGTCTAAATTCAAAGCTAACATTTCAAGAGAAGAGTCTAATTTGTATCCTTGAATACAGTAGTTGGGTAATTACCATGTGTAAAAAGACCAAATGTAATCATTTTACCTATGTATTCATGTTTGGGTTCTCTTTTAAATCTTATTCTGTGATTTAGATTCATTATAATTATTTTACAGGCAAATAATATTTTAGAAGTGAAAGTACTTTAATTTTAATAGAACTGGCTTACCGTATCCATCCACATTTCCTTTTTTAAATTCCGTATTTTTAAGCATTCATAAAATTCTTGGGTACGATATAGATGTAATTAAATATCTGAATATAAGTCTAGGATTTATATAGTAAAGCAGTTGTTCTCAGCCAGGGTCAGTTATGTCCCCAGAGGACATTGGGCAATGTCTGGAGACTTTTTAGTTGACACAATGGAAATGCCGCTATCATCTACTGGGTAGAAGCCAAAGATGCTAGTAAACATTCTAAAACACACAAGATAGCCCCCCACCATAAAGAATTATGTGATCCAAAATGTTATTGGTGTCAAGGTTGAGAAACTCTGTTGTAGAAGGAAAGATATATACACAAATATGAATATGCAGTGAAAAAGGTGTTCTCAGATGTGTGCTTTTTTTCTTCAGCAATTAGAATTCTAACTTAATACAGTTTACAATGTCCTTATGCAAAGTGTTTGAGGAATATTTTGCTCTTGACTGACATCTAGTGAGACATTTAAAAATAAGAAGTAAAGCTGTAGATTGAGATGAAGCATTTAAATCAGTTACTGCTAATTCTTATTTTTCCAGTGTTAGGAAATTCACAAATAAGGAACCTAGGAAGAGATTGAAGGATTTATCGCTGCTGAGAAGGAATAGAATGTAGTAAATTCTTAGCTGAAATATTTTGTCTCCTTTATCTTTCACTTATATATTCCTGATTTAATATTCGAGTTTAGAACATAAAACTTTCTTTTGATAGTTTTCCAAATAAACGTTGAATTACTCACGTATAAGACTTATTATATTTTTAAAAAATTGCCTAAAATTATAGACTTTTAGAGACAAAGGAGATTTAATATGTGGTTTAATCTGATTCCTTCATTTACAGAGATTTAAAAATTCAACTTCAGGGAGATGTGTGATCTAATCCAAGGTCATACTACTTGTTAGTGACAGATCTTGAACTGGAACCCACAGTTCTTGACTTCCGGTGGACTGTGTTTCCAGGGTGAGGGAAAGTTATTAAGTACACTTTGGATTCTCTTTGAAGCTCTTATGTTTTCTTCAACCAAATAATGGATTTTAAAAGTGTGAAATTGTTTTTTTCATTAGAGAGAATATATACACTTGTACATATGTTTTAAAATAAGTTTATCTGTATCTTCTGTGTCTCATGGTTCATTTAATTTTTATTTGTAGATGTTATGCCAGTTCAAGCATGAATATTTCATATTTTTCACAGGCAACGACACCTCCAAATCAAGGACGTCCAGATTCTCCTGTTTACGCTAATCTACAAGAACTGAAAATATCCCAGTCTGCTGTTCCCCCACTTCCTGGGAGCCCAGCAATTCAGATTAATGGAGAATGGGAAACTCATAAAGATAGTTCAGGGCGTTGTTATTACTATAACAGAGGAACCCAGGAAAGAACCTGGAAACCACCTCGTTGGACTCGGGATACAAGCACAAGCAAAGGAGATTTCCAGAGTCCAGGAGACCAAGAGGTATGAGTAATTAAGGACTCAACCAGTGACTTACCAGACTTTCTCTCTTTTCATTATTCAAGGCAAAAGAAGTGAATAGATTTATTTCTTGGTACTGAGATGGACCTCTAAGCTACCTACTAAATGTTCTTTCCCAGTTTCATTATATTAATGCTAGTTATTTTCTAATGTCTAACTAATAGATAGTAGCTAACCTTATAATGTGTTTACTGGTTCCTGAATTAACTCATTTAAGTTGCTTAGTGCCAGTGCCTTCCCTCACATTATAGAAGATACTAATACAGTTACTGTTATTGCCGAATCAGGGACATTTTTTTAGAAAAAGGGAAGAAAATATATAATGTGACTTAGCCACATAAATAAAAACAAAGTTATGAACTGGTTAAAACAGACACTTTTCTCTATTGCCTTGGTTTGGCTACTGAGATACTTTTCAGTGTTAGAGGTACAAGATCACTTTTTATTTGTATGTAAGGAAAATGAGTATAATGTAATTCCTTTGCTATAAATGGACCATCTTGTAAAGTATGACCGTTCACTCTAAAGTCATTATTTTCTCTATTAAGTGTTGATACTACCTGCCCCCCACCTTTGTTTCACCTTCACCTATACCTCTTGGAGGGTGGTGCAGTGAACTTGGCCAGCTATATTTTGAGAAACAGTCATGTCAGAGGTCTGGAGAGATTCCTTGGGACCGTTCAGACATGTAGGAGAGGCTTGGGTAGGATTGATAGAATGGAGTTAAATCCTGCTGTTTGATAGATGGAGGCCCCTACACATAGGACACTCTGCTCTTACAGAAAGCTTGCATAATCAAAACAGAACTCCATTTAGGTAGGAGCTGGAAAAATCAGGTGGCACATCTTGTATCTAGCAAAATCTAAAAGCTTTTTGTAGTTAATGACGCCTCTTCTTGTCCTGTTTTTCAGTTGGTTATTTATAGCTTTGGTTTGGTGGTAACTTGTACTTCTAGTGTTAAAGAATGAGATCGAGAGTAGTGAGAGAAATTTGTTTATGTGTTACTAAAATAAGAAAAGTGTTGGGAAAATTATTTGAATTGTAGATCTAGAAAGATTTGAAGTTATATTGTCCTGTATATGAATAGTAAAGTAAAATCTCATTATTTGGAAGAATTAGGGAAAGAGTTCACTTACAGAATAATTTAAAGAAATTTAAAGTATATACAGCAACTTTAAACATGCTTTTTAGCTTTTCATATTAATAAATAGATGAGAGTGATTTGTGTATCAGAATCTCTGCTTACACTACCAGTCTCTGCAAAATTGTTTAAAAATATTATTTCCAAAATGGCTGGAGCACATTTTCTAATAATTTCTTGAGAAAGATTGCATATAGGACGTAATATTGAGACTTTGCATGTGAAAATGTTTATATTCTTCTCTTATATTTAATTGATAGCTTGCATGAGTATAGAATTCTGGGTTGGAAATCATTTTTTCTCACAATTGGAGAGCATTTTGAACTTCAGTGTATGGTGAACTGGATCAGCCGCTTGCCAGGAGTCTCCAGTGTCAGAACCAACAGGTCTTTCTTTTAGACTACTCAGTCTTCACAGAAGTCTTAACATCTGCCAGGAAAGTAAGGGCTGCCGGGGTCTTGGTAGTCAGCATTTAGATTTGCATGTAGTCCCTCAGTCTCCCCTCTTTCTGGTTGGTACCCATGCCCCATTTGTGCCTCTTGTCTTTGAAATCAGAATCTAACTGTTTTTCCCTCATAAGAGGTAATTAATTCCTGTGCTTCTACTGGGAAAAGGGAACGGTGCACACCTAGCAAGCAGGCCTGAGGGAAAGGGATTCTGGCAATTTTAGTCCTCACTGCAATACCCCTGCCTTCACCCTTAGCTCCAGAAGGACCTAATACTGTCAGTTCCTGAGCCATTTGAAGATTCTGCTCTGTAAAGTAGTTGGATTTCACTTCCCTCTCCAACTCCACCGCCTACCTCCACCATTTTAGAATCTGCTTTCTTTGCAGATCAGTTTTTGTTCATCTGTTTCTCAGCTTCCAGAGTTTTGTGACTGCTGTCTCTTCTTCTGTTCTCCCTGTTCTTGGCGGTATAAGTCTTTTAAAGTATACTTCAGTAGTTTTAGTGAGGTTTGAGAGGGGGAATAAGTGTTCATTCTTCCATCTAATTCAGAGCTTATTATTTTAGTGGTTACCCTAGAACAGTGGCTCTCAACTGGGGACAGTTTTGCCTCCTGGGGGACTTTAGACAATGTCTGGGGACATTTTTTTGTTGTTACAACTCAGGGAAGGCTACTGGCATCTCGTGGATAGAAGCCAGAGATGGTATTAAACATCCTGTGAGGGGTGCCTTGGTGGCTCAGTCGTTAAGTGTCTGCCTTCGGCTCAGGTCATGATCCCAGGGTCAGCCCCACATCGGGCTGCCTGCTTCTCCCTCTCCCACTCCCCCTGCTTGTGTTCCCTCTCTCGCTGTCTCTTTCTCTGTCAAATAAATAAATAAAATCTTAAAAACAAAAAAACATCCTGTGATACACAAGATAGCTCCCACAACAAAGAATCATCTGGCCCTAAATGTCCATACTGCTGCTGTTGCAAGCCCTGCCTTAGAAATGTTAGCATGCATACTTACCAAAGTCTAAAGTTAGCCAGTATCCTCTTGCTCTTTAAAGCCATGTGAGAACTGTATGTGCTGTTGGCTATTGTTGTCTTTTATTTCTGTTTTTAGCCCTTATTGTTGTACATGGTGATTCTTAAATTCATCCTCCTATTTAGCACTTTTTTTCCCTCACACTCCTTTATGCAAATCAGAATATCTTGGATAACTTTTGTCTTAAGCACGTACTTTTAAATTTTCTTAGTGAGGATTTGTTAGTGATAGAATCTTAGTTTAAAATTTAGTGAGGATGTTAGTGGTAGAATCTTAGTTTTTGTCTGGAAATTTATTTTTCCTCATTTTTGAAGACTATCTTTACTTGATATCAGTTCTTTTTTTTTTTTCCTTAAAGATTTTTAAAAATTTATTTATTTGACAAAGAGCACAAACAGGGAGAGGGAGAAGCAGATTCCCCGCTGAGCAAGGAGCCCAACCCAGGACCCTGGGATCATGACCGGAGCCAAATGCAGAGTCAACAAACTAAGCCACCCAGGCGCCCCTTGATACATAGTTCTAAGTTGATGTTTATTTGTTTGTTTTTTCCTGGTTCACTGAAGATTTTATTCTCTTGTTTTCAGGCTTCCATTGTTGATGTTGGAAATTCAGCTGTCAGTTTGATTGTCATCCCTTGAAGAGCAGCTGTCTCTTCTGGCTTACAGCTTTTAAAATCTCCTATCTATAATTTTCCTGTAATGTGATTAGGTGAATGTATCATCTTTATTTCCTGCCAGGGTTTTGTTGGGATTCTTGAACTTGAGAAGTCCTATCTTTGATTAGTTCTAGAAAATTCCTAGTTGTCTATATATACCTTCTGTCCCACTTTCTCTTTCCTCTCATTCTGGAACTTTGATTAGATGAATATTTAATCTGCTTACGTTGGTCATGTCTCTTGATTTCCCTTTACTTACGAATTTTATCTCTGTGTCTCTTTGTGCTTCATTCTCAATGATTTTTTTTTTTTAAAGATTTTATTTATTTATTTGATGGAGATAGAGACAGCCAGCGAGAGAGGGAACACAAGCAGGGGGAGGGAGAAGAAGAAGCAGGCTTGTAGCGGAGGAGCCTGATGTGGGGCTCGATCCCATAACGCCGGGATCACGCCCTGAGCCGAAGGCAGACGCTTAACCACTGTGCCACTCAGGCGCCCCCATTCTCAACAATTTTTAATGTAGTTCCTGTTCACTGTTTTTCATCTTCATTTGATATTAAAACAATCCNGCGAGAGAGGGAACACAAGCAGGGGGAGTGGGAGAGGAAGAAGCAGGCTCACAGCGGAGGAGCCTGATGTGGGACCTCGATCCCATAACGCCGGGATCACGCCCTGAGCCGAAGGCAGACGCTTAACCACTGTGCCACTCAGGCGCCCCCATTCTCAACAATTTTTAATGTAGTTCCTGTTCACTGTTTTTCATCTTCATTTGATATTAAAACAATCCTTAAATTTTAAAAATATGTTAGTTTTTATTTACTTGGAAGAGCTTCTCCATCTTATTACTTTGAAAAGTTGTAAACCTAAAAAAATAGTATAGTGAACAGCCCCATACTAGATAGCCTTCATGTAGATTTACCTTTTTTAACATTTTGCCACATTTGCTTTTTCTCTTCCTCCTTCTGCCTTCTACCCTCTAGTAATTTTTTTTCTGAACCATTTGGATTAAGACAACATAATATCTTAGTCTCTAAATATAAGGACATTTTCCAGCAAAACTGTTGTTATTGGTGAAAAATTATTTATCATACCCAAGAAGTTTAATATTGGTATGTTATTTAATATACAGTTACAGTGTTTCTCACTTGTCAAGTAATATCCTTTATAGTTTTTTTTTCGTACAATGAAAAATCCAGTGAAGGATCATGTATTTCATTTATCATATCTTTCTTTAGTATTATTTTGTATTTTATAATTCTAGTACATAAGATCTTTAAGAGTTAGATTATGCTGCTTTTCTGCTGACTCTTACTCATGGTGTTTTGTTTCGTTTCTTGTCCACGAATGTGTGTTTTAGTATGAGATTATGTATAGTGCTTGGAAATTCATGTATAGGAAGTCTTCAGTGCTGGAGTTGAAAGCTTGTTCTGTCAAAAAGGATTTGCTTTTGTTTCTGCCAGGAAGCTAGTATCCTATGAACATTTGAAATGAATTTTCAGCTTTAGTTTTTATAGGCCACCTAGGTGGTAGTAATTTGGATTGCATGAAGCCTGGTTTGTGGTTGGAAATTCTCCCATTTTCCCCCATTTATCTGGGAAGATTCCAGTGTGGAATAAAGGGACAAGACTTGTTTCTAGCTTACTGATACTTTGAGGGTATAATTCTTTGGGGTGCTAGTTCTTTATTGTCGGGGGAATCCTGTTAGACTCCCTGCTTTTGGTAGTCTCGATTCCTGTTCCCCAATACTTCATGGCCTTGACAACTAATGTTCTAGTTTTGGGTTTGGCGAATGCCTTCAAAGAGAAAGCTGGTCTTTATATTCTACTTAGCTTTTGACCTGTGAGTATTTCTTAAGCAACCTCTTGCTTCTTGATGATTCTTAAAAAATTTATGTGATATTTTAAATTGTTTTAGTCCAGGTAATCATTTCAGTACCTACCTGTCATTCTCCTGTAAATGGAATATCTCTGTAACCCCCTCTATAAGGCTATATTTGCTGCAGAATATATACCCCACAGTTACTGAGCCAAGTACCCTGCTAAATGGAGTTATGAGTACAGCACAGTTAACATTTAGAGAATGCTTGCCAAAAATAATCTTAATTTTATTTAAGTGCCACTAAATAGCTCTTTTCTAGCAGTAAATATCAAGATTTTAAAAGCTCTCCTGGTTCTATAAAGTAATAAAACATGTTGAGATATCAGAAGTTTCTTTTCATGCAAGAAAGGAACCTCTTACTGCAAAAAAATTGGGAAAATTATAGGAGCATTTTGTCAGCTAGAAAGTCACGTTTATGAAAAAATTGATTTAGTGACTTTGTTTCCTAAATTAGTTTTACTATTATTCAGGTGTAATTGACATACAACATTATGTTAGTTTTAGGTGTATGATGTAATGATTCAATATTTGTGTATATTGTGAAATGATCACCACAATAAGTCTAGTTAACATCCATCACCACTTACAGAATTTTTTTGTCTTGTGAGAAGTTTTATGATCCACTCTCTTAGCAACTTCCACATATGCAATACAGTATTATTAATTGTGCTTTCCATGCAGTACATTACATCCCCATGTCTTATTTATTTTATAACTGGAAATTTGTGCCTTTTTGCCCCCTTCATCCATTTAACCTGCCTCCTCCCCCACCTCTGGCAACCACAAGTCTGTTCTCTGTATCTGTGAGCTTGTTTTGAGGATTCCACATCAGTGGGATCATATAGTATTTGTCTTTCTCTCTCTGACTTATTTCACTTAGCATAATGGCCTTAAGGTCCATCTATGTTGCAATGATAAAATTTAATTCTTTTTTATGGCTGAATAATATTCCATTTATAGATCTTTCTTTACTGTTTCTAAAAGATTTTATTGTACTTTGCCTACATGAACATATATTTTAAGTGATCTCAATTTAAAAATAAGTCCTGATTTTTGAAATAGGTTTTCCATTTTTAACATTGTTACAAAAGGTATATAGCTCTCTTTATGCAGGGCTTCTGTAAAGTTGTCTATGTCAGTTTTTGTGAACAAGTTCCTATTAGTATGTTTACGTCTTTAAGTTACTTACACAACATTGAGAATCTACACAGTTTAGTGTTTTAGACCAAATTACGGTGATAGAAAATACAGTCTGAGTCAGATTTAATTGCAGAAAGTATTTTACCTAAAAGTGATCCTGGAGGGGTCATTTACAAGAGTGCTAATCTCATAAATATTGGTGAATGAATGAAGTTTAAGTGTAGTAAGCAAATTGCTACTCATTCACATTATGGTGCCTCTTGTTTGAAAAAGCAGAAATTAAGTTTTGCTTCTCTTGTATGTCTGGATTTTATCATGCTTTTAAAAGTAAAGCACACCTAAGTTATTTCCATACTGAATTTTTTCACCTCTCTATCATGTTTGAATTTTTTCAGTATTTTTTCTTGTTTTGAAGTTTAGTTTCCAACTATCTTTAATAAATATTTGATTGAGGAACTACATTAGATAAAATCAATAAATTAGAATATAAAATACAGTATTACGAGACTAGTGTCTCCCCATCCCAGTTCCACACGTTAAAAAAAAAAAATCAAGATATATTTATTGAGCACTGTTGTTTGCCAGGCATGAGAATTTTCAGGAAACTCAGTCTGATGAAGTACCTTCATCCCCTATTTTGCTTACACATGGATGTGTATACCCATACACACTCCTGTCAGTTTTTAACCTGATTTCAGTTCAAAAGCAGGATTAGGTAATAGAAGGTAGCATTCTATCTCTCAGTCTGAAAACATTGTTTTCAGTTTTATTGTGGCGAATTTTTCCAGTGTTACATCATTGTGATAAAATAACTATTATTAATTCCACCTTACCACTTACAGTGTACCATTTGAAAGACTAACAGTTTGTTTTGAAAATTAAATTTTCAGATATAGTCAAGATATCTTAGTGCTTATAGCTAATTACAGTTTATTGTTTAGATTTGCAACCGGTGCATATATATATATATATTCAAAGAAGAAAAATCCTTATGTTTCTGACTATTTATAGCCTCTTTCATCAGAAGAAAACTACCACAGCATTTGTTACAGCCAGTCAGATAGTCAGTGTGGTTCTCCTCCAAGGGGTTGGTCAGAAGAGTTGGATGAACGTGGGCATACCTTATATACCAGTGACTATACTAATGAAAAGGTACATTCTTTTTTTCTCATCTAGTTTTTTAGGGCAGAGTCCTTTCATAAAATAGTTGTGTACTGAAGTTGTAGTAGTATTTAAAAAACGCATGAAAATATTCTTTATTTTAATTCTGAAATTATGCCAGTTGACAACATGAAAACTCGTTATATAACTACTGATTCATGGTTTTAAATTGCTTATAATTACAGTGATTTTTGTGGTGTCAAACCATTTAAGACACACCTTTTTAAGAGTAGACCTATTGAGTGTCATTCTGTTTAGACTTCTGCAATAAACATATTTCTTTATATTTTTCTTGAAGAATGGTTTTTTGGGAATAGTTTTCTCAGCATGTGTCACTATGATATACCACCTCCACTTTCTATACTACTTTTTCCTTTATAATCAAGTTATTTAAAACAAAAACCATGAATCTAGTACTTTATGATTAATTAACTAGTTTGGGAATACGTATTGAAATTTTATGTATTAACATCTGGTATCATCAGAGAAGATAACTGGTTGGTTGTGCTTGCTTTAATTACTTCACACTAGAACATAAGGACCCATTGGTTTTCATGTATTTCACAAGTACGATCATATGTTAAATTAGCAGTAGTCTTTTGCTCCTCATAGTCCCTGTATTATATGTATGAAGTTTTTTTATTAGTATTATTTAAATGATATTGAGTGAGAAATGTATTGGCTGCAGGAGGTAATTCCTAAGGGTTTCATGAAGTTTGGCTTAAATTGTTCAGTAGTTTTATATTTGAAGATTAAAAAAACTATTCTCTTGTTCATTCCTCAACCTTGTTTTCAGAGTGAGTGTGGCCATGTGTCTAGTGTATATGTATATCTGTGTGTCTTTATGTTATATTTTCTTGTGTTAAGTGGTGCTTGACATTGGAACTAGCTTGACACTGGAAGAAAGAGAGAGGAAATAAATTCACATTTAATATTGAGTTTACTTACTCTTACCAAACTTAAAATACAAACTTATACTAATAAGTTTGTAAATTTTTAGTATAAGTTTGTAAATTTTTTACAGTATTCTTGAGGAAATAGAATAAAATTCATAAACTATCTAATATCTCCGGTTGTATAAGTTTAAACTCCCTTTTATTTAAATTTAGAAAATAACACTTTTTTTGTTTTTTGTGTTTTGTTGTTGTTGTACACCTGTTTTGTTTTTATAGTGGCTCAAGCATGTTGATGATCAAGGTAGACAATATTACTACAGTGCAGATGGATCTCGTTCGGAATGGGAATTGCCAAAGGTAATAAACCTTAGCACTGAATTTCTATTTTAAAAAATAGATAAAATAATATCTGAAAATGGCTTCAGCAGATTTACTTTAAAATCTTTATTCAACTTTTAAAAAACAAAACTTTAAGGAATTCGTTGAGAATCCTTCGGCTAAATTTTTCTAAGATGTGTGTGATCTTTGCTGTATAATACTGATAATTTCTGTTCAAAATTCTTTTGGTTAAACTTAAAATCAGTTTTTCATCATTCCTAGAAATAAGAATTTCCTTCAGTGCCAGTAAGGCCATCTTATATCTAGTCATCTTGCATATATTGAATTTCCTACATGAGGTTGGTCTTACATTTAATTTTTTTTTTTAAAGAGAAAAAAGCAACTCGGCATGCCAGCTTATTCTCGTATCTAAATATGTGTTGTAATTGTGTCAGTCATTAGCAGGATGTGCTGATAAGATCTTCTGGGGTCTCATGGGATAGGTCTTTTCAGATAAGTACATCAGGGCTCAGTTTATCTTAAGGCAGTGGGTTTCAAAGTGGTCATGTGCTTGTTACTACTAGTATTGAGATAATTTTAAATGATATCTGAGCAAATGTTTAAATTTGAATTGATATTAAATTTTGATGTTTTAGAAAGTGACTATAGTTAGCAGACGTATCTGTAAGTGTTGAACTTCAGTTTTAAAGAAATTTGTCTTTTTGCCAAAGTAAGTCAGCTTAAAGAAAGTACTGTTAGTAGAAAGATACATGGATATAGAAAAAAATCACTAGGTGTTACTAACTTGAAGGTTGGTAAACACTGTCTAGTAAAGTAGTAATAATTGTGGTTTCTTCCTATGTGAATGTTATCTGGCCTTTAATTACTTATGAAATTATAAGACTTAATACTAGTAGAATAAGATATACAGCCAGTACTTGATTTTTAACAACACCTTTGTGACCCGTTTTGAGCTAGTAACATAAGAATTCCATTATAAGTCTGAGAGCTTTTAATATGTTAAGGTATCAAAGAACGACATAGGTTGCTATAATGCAGACTTGATGCAGGGTTCTGGGGTAAGTGGTGAGGATAAACGAAATAATAATTATTTTGGTTAATTTAGCTATCAAGTACAGCCCCAGAATTTTCTTGTGTTAAAAAAGCCATGTCAGGGGCGCCTGGGTGGCACAGCGGTTAAGCGTCTGCCTTCGGCTCAGGGCGTGATCCCGGCGTTGTGGGATCGCCCCACGTCAGGCTCCTTTGCTGTGAGCCTGCTTCTTCCTCTCCCACTCCCCCTGCTTGTGTTCCCTCTCTCGCTGGCTGTCTCTATCTCTGTCAAATAAATAAACAAAATCTTTAAAAAAAAAAAAAAGCCACGTCAAATCTTCAAACGAGCATTTGTATTTATGTATTTTACATGCATTTTAGCATGTTTTTTATACACGTACTTTCTCTTTTGCCCAGCTTAGCAGAAAAAATTATTTTTAACCATTTTTTAATACTTTCAAAGTGAGAAGTTGTATTAAAGTTTACATATAGGCATTTTACATATAGACAATAGGATTGTTTTTGGAAGTAATGCTGTTTGCAACATAACATTAATGTGTTAATCATAACCTTTATATTTTAATTACAAAACTCACATGCAAAGAGTTATGAAGATATTATCACATTGTGGGCTTTCTTTTTTTTTTTTTAAGACTTAATTTTTTTAGAACAGTTACAGGTTTACAATTAAAGTGAGAGGAAGGTACAGAGATTTCTCATATATCCCTAGTTCCTACACATGCACAACCTCCCCCATTATCAACATCACTCACCAGAATGGTATATTCTTTACTAAGGATGAACGTGCATTGACAGATCATAATCGCCCAAAGTCCATGAACCTTAGGGTTCATTCTTGGTGTTGTAGATTCTGTGGGTTTGGACAAAAGTATACTGACATGTCTTATCATTATAATATCATGCAAAGTGTTTTCACTGCCTTAAAAATCCTCTGCTCATTACCTCCCCCAGCCTTTGACAACCGCTGATCTTTTTATTGATTTCCATAGTTTTGTCACATTGGCTTTTTTTTTCTTTTTAAAGATTTTATTTATCTGTTTGACAGAGAGCACAAGCGGGGGGAGTGGCAGGCAGAGGGAAAGGGAGAAGCAGACTCCCTGCTGGGCAGAAAGCCCAGTGTGGGGCTTGATCCTAGGACCCTGGGATCATGACCTGAGCCAAAGGAAGATGCTTAACTGACTGAGCCACACAGGCATCTTGTCACATTGTTTTTATTTAAAATTAACCATAAAGTAATACCAAGAATGAATAAAGACCCAAATAAAAATATATTTAAAGTGCCATAAATTGCTCCTCACATATTTCATGGTTGGAAGTTTTCTATTATCACTCTTTAAAATGATGAAATACAATTCAGTAAAACATTCATGGATTTTTTTCATTTTCATCATTAATTAGTACTTTTGGAATCTGATTCTGCAGATAAAACCATACTTACCTTTTAAACTTTGAAGTTGTGCCAATCCCTCAGAATCCTATAATATTTTATAAACCGGAGAATAGCAGTTGAATGATACTCTAACAACAATTTGGGTTTTTTTGTTTGTGAGGTGTTTTGTTTGTTGTAGTTTTTTTTGGGGTGGGGGGGTTGGGTTTTTTTTTTTTTTTACAAAGAATTGGATATGAAATGGCCTAACTTTATTTTCCTAGTTTAATTGTCTCTTAATAAAACTTTTTAGTGGGAAATAATATTCCAAGTTTAATATGCCTATTATCAACTTTTAGGAGAAAAGATGTATGTAATAAGATTAACAATATTTTTATTCGTTAATGTACTGGGAAGAAATTATAGAAACATCAGCTATTATTTTTCAAAACTGGTGCCATTTATAAACATAATGATATTTAGTGATTAAATTGGAAAGAAAAATCTTATGGATAGTGGGAGCCAAAATATGTAACACCTGTGTGCTGGGAAAGGAATATATATTTGGGGATATAACTATTCAATATTAAAAACTCTGTGACATTGGTTTTATTGGGCTTATCAAATATGAGATCTGATTTTTGACTTAAAGATACCAGAAGATAAATCTGCTGAAGGTTTAGTTCACTGAAAATAATTTAGATTATAGAAGAACAATAATTAACATAATAATCAAATAATTTAAACATATATTAAATTTTTGTTCCACTTGACAAATTCTAATTATAGCTCCTATCAGTACCTCACCGTTTGAGTTATAGAAGAATCTTTTGTTGTATCACATCTTCCTTCATAGTAGTTTCTGATTGCTTGGAGATCAAACACAAGACTTCTTTTGACTGATTTGTCCTAGGTCAGGACAAAAAGAAGAGGCTTCCGGGATGACCTTATATAAGGAGCAATTTGGAACCTATACTTAACTCATAGCTAAATATTTCTGTTTGTTTTTGTATTAACTCCTATACTTTCCCTGCTCAGAAGAGGTACAGGTTCAACATTAAGAAACCTACTTGTGGAGATGTCCCAGGTGAAAGAAAGAAGAAAGGCAAGGGACTGAGTCATATCAAAACTTTCAGGGTACTTCCACAACAGTGGAAATGGGTGCTGATTGTGATCATTGTTGAGTCATTAGTTTTGTGGTATTATCTCATTTTCTGCCACCATTTACCACTTAGGATAAAGTCAGAATGGGCAGCTTCTTGAACTTATAATTAAATTGAATGTTGGCAGAAGGTTTGATTTGGGTACAGTGGGAATGAGGAAATAAGGCAAAATGTTTTAGAAGCTCTGCTTAGTAAATCCAAAATAAGTTCTGTCAGATGGTTTTGTAACTCCTGGTGCAGATATTAGAAACTTAGCTACTGTTTTGTGTGTACGTCTTCGGTGGTCAGCACTGTATAGGTGTTATCATGAATGCAAATGCACAGAGCATGGTCTTTATCCTCAGGGAGTTTGCTATAAATCTGGAAAGAAGGAGCATGTACCTATGACAGCTAAGTGAGACAAAATATGTACACACATTTATGCATACCTGGCTCTAGATTGGGTGTAGGTGAAGGGGACTGTAAAACTAGGCTAGAGGAAGGACTGGGAGGGAAAAACAAGGATGAATGAAAAGAGAACAAAACAAACATCTCCCACTCAAAATGAGTCTGGTATTCAAAGTTCCAAGTAGAACACATGAAGAACCCAATGCTAAAATAAACATGAAAAAATCAAGAATCAGAACATTATACTCCAGTTGAGGTTAATTTTGTTAATAACTTAATACAGACTTCAAATATGTTGTAGATGTCTGGAGTTATATGAAAGCTCTCATTTAAAAAGAACAAGGAATTGTGAAAAATAAAAACAAGTGATATCCGAATAGGTGAATATGATAAGAAATAAAATAGAAATATTTCAGATGAAAAAGCTAGTCATTGCAATTAAAAAGTGCAGTCAGTAGTGTAAACTATAGACAGAAGGGCAGGAAGATAACAAATATTAAAGCATAGTTAAGGGAAATGGAAGATGGGTGGGAAGTTTCCTATATTCATAAACTAGGAATTCCAGAAGAGGGGAATGGAGGAAAGATAGGGAAATAATATAAAAATATAATTTCTAGGAATTTTCTAAAATTGAAGGAAGGCATGAGTCTATAACTGGAAAATATACCTTAAATACTGACCAGGATAAACAAAAATAAATTTACACGTTGACAAATTTTACTGGATGTGCAGAACTTCGATATAGGGAGACAATCATAACAGCTATCAAAGCGTAAAAGACCAGATTACCTACTATGGTAGATTGCATCATTGGACCCATTCTTTACCCATTCCTGTATCAGCGCACTTTGCTATTTACCTTTGTAGAGGCCTCCCACTGTGGGTGGGGGTATATTCTGTTGTTACTTGAGTTCAGTCATATGACTTGCTTTCCCTAATGATTTATGAGCAAATGTATCAGAAGTATAGTATTGAAATGGGCATGTGCACCAAAAAATATAATTAAAAATTAAAAAATGAAAAGACCCTTGGAGATCTTTGGGAAAATACAAAAGGTCTAACATTCATTTCATTAGAGTTCTAGAAGAAGAGGAGAAAGAGTATGAGGTTGAAAAATATTTGCAGAACCAATGTTTGAAAACATCCCAAATTTGGCAAAAGACAGACCAACAGAAATCAAGAAGTTGAGCAATACTAATAAACAGTATAGACCTAAAGAAATCTGCATCTAGAAACATAGTAGTCAGATTTCTGAGAACTAAAGACTTCCCTTACCCTTCCCGCCTAAAATAATCTTGAAAGCAGTTTGATGAAACAACACAGTACCTATAGGGTAATAGTGATTTGAATGGCAATGGATGTCTTATCAGAAATCATGAAGCCAGAAGGAAGTGGTATAACATTTTTCAAATGCTGAAAGAAAAAAGTGTAAACCCATAATTGTACATCCAACAAAAATGCCCTTCAGGAATGAAACTAAAATAAAGACATTTTCAAATGCAAGTAAACTAAGAGGTTTATTACCAGCATCATGCTCTTAAAGAATTGCTATAGGAAGTCCTTCACACAGAAGGAAAATGATAACTGAAGAAAACTTGAAACATCAGGAATGAAGAAAATACAATGGAAAGGGTGAATATCTGAGGAGACTTGAGTTTTAAAATATATGTTTGACATTCAAAACAAAAATTGAAACATTTCTGAAGTACTCATTGTAAGTAGAGATGATACTTACAACAGCTGTATACCATAAAGAGGGGAGAGCAAAGTGATGTAATCATTGGTAAGATTTCTGTGTTTCACTTGAAATAGTAAAATGGTGATACTCTAGTAGACTGTGATAAATTAAACATGTGAGTTGTAATCCCTAGAACAAGCATTAAATAACTAACTAGACTCAAGAAACTAGATGAATTAAATATAATAGTAAAAACTTTTCAAGTAGCCCACAGGAAGGCAGAAAAGGAGAAACACTAATGAATAACAGGATAGAAAACAAGTGAAATGGCAGACTTGAACCCTAACATATATAATTACATTAAATATAAATGGTCTAAAACACCTGTTAAGTTTTTCAGAAAGGATAATAAAAACACGACCCAACTATTTGCTTCTACAAGAAAATCACTTCAAATGTAATGCTGTATTACATCATGCTAAAGGTTGTCAAATAATCTATAGTAAATTTCATGCTTCATTGTGGGGTTACAGAAGCTTTCTCATTAGAATTAGGAACTAGATTGAACTTTTTAAAATCATGGCTTCTATTTAACAATAGAGTAAAAAAAATTGAGAAGAAAGGGATACAGTTGTTTTGATTATTAGAAATATCAAGAGAATCTACAAACTCAAAGCTGTTAAGTTGCTGGATATAAAATCAACATAAAAACTACCTATCTCTTGGGGTGTGTGGGTGGCTTTGTTGGTTAAGTGTATGCCTTCAGCTTGGGTCATGATCCTGAGGTCCTGAGATCGAGCCCCTCGTCAGGCGCCCTGCTCAGCATGGAGTCTGCTTCTTCCTGTGCCTCTCCCCTTGGCTTGTGCTTTCTCTCTTGCTCACTCTCTCTCAAATAAATGAATAAAATCTTCAAAAAACCCCAAAACTATCCATCTTTCTAGTAGAAAGTCAGGTTTGAGATGTGACAGAAATTAAGATCCTCTTTACATTACCAGCAGTAGCAACAAGAAGAGTTGTAACTAAGAATATGCCTGGGGCGCCTGGGTGGCACAGCGGTTAAGCGCTTGCCTTCGGCTCAGGGCGTGATCCTGGCGTTATGGGATCGAGCCCCACATCAGGCTCCTCTGCTATGAGCCTGCTTCTTCCTCTCCCATTCCCCCTGCTTGTGTTCCCTCTCTCGCTGGCTGTCTCTATCTCTGTCGAATAAATANATGAAAAAAAAAAAAAAATCTTTAAAAAAAAAAAAAAAGAATATGCCTGTTAAAGGTTTGTAAGATCTTTTTTTTTTTTTTTTTAAAGATTTTACTTACTAGCGAGAGAGAGAGACAGTATGTGCATCATGAGCAGGGGTAGGGGCAGAAGGAGAGAGAGAGCTAGAGAGAGAGAGAAGCAGACTCCCTGCTGAGCAGAGAGCCCGATGTGGGGCTAAGTCCCCGGGCCCTGGGATCATGACCTGAGTTAAAGGCAGAGTGACTGAACTGACTGAACCACCCAGGTGCCCTGGTTTGTAAGATTTTTTTTTTAATGATTTTTTTAAAGATTTTATTTATTTATTTATCAGAGAGACAGCACAAGCAGAGGGAGCGGCAGAGCAGGAGAAGGGAGAAGCAGGCTCCTTGCTCACAGCTGGAGCTGATGCGGGACTTGATCCTAGGACCCTGGGATCATGACCTGAGCCGAAGGGAGCCACTTAACTGACTAAGCCACCCAGGCATCCCTGGTTTGTAAGATCTTAATGAAGAAAATTTCAGAACAGAATTGAAGGACGTAAAACCTGAATAAATGGTGCAATATACCATTATGATCTTGGATTGGGAGGCTCAGTGTTACGAGTGTCCACATTAATCTGTAAATTCACTGCATTTCCATTTACTTTTTCCCCTCTCCACCTTTTTTGGGAACTGATGCTAAATTTTATTTACGAACAAAGGTCTGTGAAAAACCAAAGTGTTCCTGAAAATGGGGGTGGAGCATGTGAGGGATGGGGTTCTTGCTGTGGTGTTTAAGATGGGGTGGTAAGAGTGAACATACAGAGAAATAGACCAGTTGAGAAATAAACCAGAATAGAAAGCTCAGATATAGCATTACAAATCAATGGATTAATCATGGAGTCTGCAATAAATGTTGCTAAGATTATTGGTTATTCATGTGAAAAAAATGAAGTGTAGATCTTGACCTCACTTCACACTTAATGATTAATTCTAGGTTGATGAGAGATGTAAATGTAATAAGCAAACTTTAGAGGCTACAGAAGGATATATAAAAAATATCTTTGACTTCAGAGTGGGAAGGATTTCTTAAAACTATAATAAGGAAAAACTATAAAAGGAAAGATTGACAGATGTGGTTACATCAAATTAAACAAAAACACTTTCTTATATAAAAAGTACCATACACAAAGGGGAAAAGCCGAGCTACAGACCAGGAAAAGGTATATTCAATTCCTGTAGCTTACAAATGCTTTGAAGCCAAAATACATCAGAACTTCCTGTTCCTTTCTGTAAGAGTGGAAAGAAAGGCCAGTCAAAATTGGACAAAATACATGACTAAGCAATACCATAAGAGGAAATACATGAAATAAGTATGTGAAAAGATGTCCAAATTTACAGGTAATCAGAAAATGTGAATTAAAAGAACGAGCTAACATTTCACTTCTCACATTTTTTTTTAATGTGTGTGTGTACTTAACATTTATTCTGTATACACAAATTCATATCAATTCAATAGTACCAAGTAGGGTTGTGCTAACCACTCTGTTCTGCTGGTCGAAGTGTAAATTAGTACTACCCCTTAGACATGTCCATTTATAGCAAATGGTTAAATCATATCTACATATAATTTAACATTATAGAGCAGTGAAAATATGAGTTAGAACTGCATACTCACCAGCATGGATATGTTTTTAAAAATAACATATTGAATGCAAACAGCAAGTTGAAGAATGATGCATGTTGTAGGACTCCATTTATATAAATTTTAAAACTCCACAAGTATGTGTATTTATAGATACATAAGTATGTATCAAAGTGTGTTGACAGTGATGAGCACTGAGTTCTATGGTGGTGCTGGGGAAAGAGGGAAAGGAATAGAATCTGGAAGATGTTTTCAGAGGGCGTCTAATATGCCTATATATATATTTTTTTTTTAAAGGTACCTAAAGCCATTGTGTTATATTAGATATGCTAAAACTGGATGGTGGGTTTTCATTATAGTCCTTATTCTTTTGTATATGTTTGAAATAATTCAAATAAAAATTCATCTAAAATTCTTAAAAAGATATTTTTAAAGGGATTAGAAAAGTTTTAAACTTAGCCATCTTGTTAACTAGGCTATATTTTATATCTGACATTTTATTTGTGCTTTGTTTTTGTGAGCATGCTGTTGCCTGGTAAAACTACCAGCACATTTATAGTTGTGATTATTGCCCAGTTTAGTTTCACATTATTTTTGTTGCCACATAGAAAGGATTTCTAAACAGTTGTAGTAATTACAAAGCTCATAAGCTAAGGTAGTTTATTAGAGTTCGTACACGTGCTTTCACACAACTCTGCACTTTAATTATTGCTAATGATGATTCTGTTGAAAATGATGATTCTGTTTAGGTCTCTTTTCACTTAGAGATTTCTGGCACAGAATTTTTTTGGAGGGGTAGCCTTTAAGTTTCATCTTTTTATCCTGGAAATGATCCCTTCGTGAACTTCTGTGACTAATTTTACGATTGCTATTTGTTAAGCAGCAGTGATTTAAAAGCAAATGCCATATGTGATTGCCTTGCTTTGGCAAATTTTAATGTGAAGAATGAAGTAAATGATTTGGGAGGTAGTTTGGGAGGCGTGTAGGCTCATTTTGGGGAGTAAAGAAATGACATATTGTGGAGAAAGGTGTTGGAAGATTTTTAAAATATTAACGTTCCTATAGTTTTACTGAAATTATAATGAATTATTAAAATTTTAAGATCTATTGGGCTTTTTAGGGGTGGGAGAAGTAAATAAGTATTAGGTATCCTTTGGTTTCAGGAGAAGAATATAGCCTTTAATTTTCTTTTGTCATTTAATTGTATTTTATTATTTATAATTTACTAAAATCGGCTGTATAAAACAGCATAACTCTTAAACCTCACATTTCTGAAATGTTTATGCTTGGCGATCTTCTTGACATTTCAAACACATGATTTAATACCTTATTGATAATTTGTTCTTAATTTTAGATGTTATTTTTGGGAGGCAGATATCTATTCTTTGTGCACAACTGATATATTCAGGATTGGTCTTTCAAGCTAGTACCGTCTCTGCCTTCTGACCTGGTTATGTTTTACAATTTCAGAGAAATGAAAAAGAGTATGTTTGACCTGTAAATGAAAGCAAAAACAAAAACAACCCTTTAAATTGAGGATATTGTTGTATTACATATACATATACAACATTGTTGTATTACATATACATATACAACATTTTTAAAACCCAAACCAAAAATTGAGCTTGTGGATTTTCGAGGTTAGAAGGAACCTTTAAAAAATCATTTGTCCAATGACCTCATTTTATAAATTATGATAACTAATATTTAGAACCCAGTGTTAGGGCAATATTTGGCTCTTTTATGCTGCTTTATTTTTATAACATGTCTGTGAATGAGGTATTTCTGTTATGTCTGTTTTACGGTTGATGAAACTGGGACATAGGGAGACTAAATATTTTGCCAAAGTAACTTTAACTTGGTCTCTCCAACACCGGAATCTTTGATCATCTCAGTTGGGCCACAGTGTGGTCAAAGATGAGAAAACCGAGGCTAGAAAAATTCCTGTGATGAACTTTGCTGAACATCATGTGTCCTGTTCAGATTCTACTTCTGTTTGTATTATTTATGAGGTGTGATTTTTTTTTTTTTTTTTTTTTTTTTTTAAGTATAATGCTTCATCCCAGCAGCAAAGAGAAATAATTAAAAGTAGGAGCCTGGACAGGCGGCTGCAAGAACCAATTGTATTAACAAAGTGGAGACATAGCACCATTGTGTTGGACACCAATGACAAGGTAGGACTTTTTGAGAAAATCTGTTGAGAATATTGGAAGTTCTTTTTATTCTTTATAATTTTTTCCTTAGCTGTATCTCATACTTCGGTAACTATTTTATTGTGTATAGCATCAGTTTATCCTGGAGTGGGTTTTGGTTTTGTAGTTTATTGATTTTTGCACAGTGGACTGACTTATCTGTGGCTTAATAATGTATATATTTGAGCCTAGCAGGTGATAGATATTTTTGATAAGTCTGTTTTAAAGTCATGTAGCTGTTATTGTTTGTCTTCATTCTCTAGGAGGTTTTAATAGTAAAGACATTTAATTAATTTCTTCATCCCTATGGGAGAACTGGAATCCCACTCCTGTGTTTCCCTAATTGTTCTCTGCACCAAAGGACTTCTTTTATTAACCTGAGAATTAATGTTCTCTGTTTCAAATAAGGGATAAATTTTGATGCAAACATCAGAATGGAAAACTCATAAAGTTTTTACCTTCCTTGTGCATTTTCTCTTTATGTTGTAGCTTCATTTTGGGCATGGCGTAGGGAATTCGTATGAATTTGCAGAACATTAGCCATACTAATGTAAAGATGTGAGGGCGGTGGTAACGCTTGAAAACTAAAAAGCTTATTTTAAAAAGATACCTATCACTGGGGACTTTTGTTTTGTTTTGTTTTGCCCGTAGGCTCCTCTTTTGGCATAATTAACAGGTTTCTTGCATTTTCAGGTGTGTTAGTGAAAATAGAATGAACTTTCTTAAGGCATATTTCTCTATATTTGGGCACATTTGGTTGTAAATTCCTTTATAAATTATCTCAATCAGTCAAAACAAGTTTGTTTTTTGGTGATTGTGTAATGTTGGTTTTCATGAAATGGAAGACTTTGTGCAGCTGTAGAAACAGTCTACACACATTGTGTATAAGAGACTAATAGAACAACAATGAAAGTAGACCTGTTTGTAATTTATGTTTTGTAAGGATATTATGTGATTGAATGTAGAGGGCATATCAAAGAAATTTTGGAATCTGCTATTGAAGAATACTCGAAAATATTTTAGCATTGAGGATAACGTGGGTAGCTAAGATTCCTAGAGATTTTAATAGAAAATTCATTTAACTCCAAGAACCAGATTACAATTGAGTGTACACAGAAGGCCATTGTTGAAGTAACTTCACTGCCTCTTCATTTTAGAACAAAAGGGATGATTATTTTGCTGATGTAGGTTTAAAATTTCTTACTCTTTTAAAATCTTCATTG
This sequence comes from Ailuropoda melanoleuca, assembly GCF_002007445.2. Lineage (NCBI taxonomy): Eukaryota > Metazoa > Chordata > Mammalia > Carnivora > Ursidae > Ailuropoda > Ailuropoda melanoleuca. Next base: position 28,035,882 of record NC_048232.1, on the reverse strand, counting down.
AGATTTATTTTAAGTCTGTTATTAGAATAAGTTGCCTGAAGTTCTCATGACATTTCTTTTTTTAATCTGAGTGTTTCAGAGTTATGAGAGCATAATTTTCTTGAGACCAGAGATTTACTTATTTTGGGTAGAAATGTCTTTGTTTGTTTGTTTGTTTTGTTTTACCTGCACCTTAACCTTTGTAAATGGAATCCTAATTACTTCACCAAGTTAACTTTTCTGTTTATTATCACTACCTACCATATATGTTTTTAAGATTTGAGGTTATGAAAGAGGGACTGTACCTTAACAAACTAGCTGATGAAGGTCAAAGGGTGTGTAACTTGAAATGTAAAAAAGAAACCTAATACTATGTAGCAAATATTGTTCTGATGATATAAGTCCTGATTCAGTTGCCAGACAGCACTGGAGAAGTTAGATGTGTGTACGTCTGTGTGTGTGTGTGTGTGTGTGTATGTGTGGGTGCATCTGTTTCTGCCTATGTGTGGTTTTTACTAAAATCTGCTAGTTGTAGGCATTTAAGATATATTTATATATGCACATACATTTATAAATATACATAAATATATGTGTAAAGTCTTTGTTATAGTAATTGTAATTGTTGTACATACATTATTACTGTGGTTTTTATTTCTGTAGGACTGATAATCCCATGAAAAATATAAATTGTGATTACTATTCACTTATTTTCTACTTTGTGGGTTATCAAATCTTTCTTTCATTTTTTTCCCCCAAACTTTTAGTATTAGACAGTCTTAGAGAAGTCAAGAAATTGAAAAGTGAAACATCTGAAGTGGTCAGAAAAAAAAAATGAGGCTATACTAGATTTGCATATTATGTGTAATTTTTTTTTGTAAAGATATAATTTGATATGATTTTAATGTTTTCTTCGCTAGTAGTATAGACCTTGGGTATTTGATTTGTAAGGTTGTCACTTCAAGGATTTTCCCTGTAAACTTTTGCTGCTATCTAGTTTTTGTGTTTACAAATTTTATATGGTATGAACTTGAAAACTTGTTTTCTGAGTGAATGGATATGGCGTCAATGGTTTGTGTATTGTGATTTAATATGAATGCCCAGATTTGTCAACTGTACCTTGTCCAGTTTCATAAGCATGATAAAGTAGACTGTTAGAGATGTGGAGATGAATGTACAAGGACATTATTTGGTTTTATAAGAAAATTAATAATAGGTGTTGGCATATGATTTTTCTAATTATCTTTTCCTGAGATTATTCAAAGTATTTAGCGGAATGGAAAAGGTTTAAATAGAGCTTGGCTGTTAGTATCAAAAATGTGTTTTTTCAGTCTTGTCCTCTATAAAGTCTTACATCTGTGGTAGAAATCACATAGTGTGTTTTAATATTGACAAAGTAGGAATTGCTTTTAAAATACACATTATTGATTTGCCCGTATTATATGTTTTTTGTAGGCTTAGGCATTAAAACATTTTCTTTTCTGTTGAGTTATTTCTTCTTTGTATTTTAAAAAATCTTGCTTATTTCTAATAATTGGAAAGTTATCTGTAAATTACTTTAAATATCAATAGCAATTTAAATGTCTTACATAGCCATGGACTTAAATGAAGTTCTCGTTCTGGCAGTCACGTCATTCCTGTGACTGTTGGCTTGCCTAGTCCTGGGTATTCATAACGACTGCACCAAGAGCCAGTTCGAATGGTGACTATTACATTTTTATCCCTAAGTGTTCAGATTTTACCTATTTTAAATGTGATCAGTTCATGCTGATACAACATCATGGTTTTAAGGCAACATGCATCATTTCTTTTGAGTAATTCCATATGCTGTATTTAAATTAAACTATAATCAGTATAAAATATGCCATCTTTCATAAACTTGCAGACAACTATAGTTCGCAAATCAGTTCCATATTAGTTTCAGAGCTGAGTATAGAAAGGAAATAACTAGGAAAAAAATTTTTTGAGCTTCCCTTATTAAGCTCTCCCACCATGAATAGTGGGAGAAATATAATGATATAAAATAGAGTAACATTTTTCATTACTTATTTCTTGTAGGAATCTCCAACTGCCTCAAAACCCTGCTTTCCTGAAAATGAATCTTCTCCCTCTTCACCAAAGCACCAAGATACAGTTAGTATGATAGAATATAGTCCAGTTATTTCAATCAGTTTCAATAAATTAATTTTCTCTAATTGTAATGTTTAAATATTTCTTGGGCTTCTATTAACTTTCATTGGTTTTTCAGATAATAATCACAATTAAAATAGGTTTAAATTAAGAATTTAATCAGTTTTAGAGACTTAAAAGCCCCTTTTTATGCAAAATAGGGTATCTTCATGATTAACTAATTTATATACCATATTTGTAAATGACAAATTCATATTTGGTTTTTAAAAATAAATATAAAGATCCCTGGAAAATACTATCAAATTGTACTTTAATCTTTTTTCCTCAGGCCAGCAGTCCAAAGGTAAGCAGTTTCCCTCCTTCTTAATGAGCACAGACACCACTTTTGTTCTGTGCTGTAAAATACAGTGTCCAGTCTATGTGGGATGAATATTAGAGATCTGTAACTCAACTGTACATTTGCCCTAAACTGAAAACCTCCAGTTGACTTCTCTTCAGAGACCTGGTTTAACTTGGATGAAAGTTTACTTGATCTGTGTCTTTGTAGTCCCTCCTGTCTTTCCTGTCATTGGCTGATTCTGCTATGCCCCATCAGTGGCTTTCCTTTTCTTTCAGAATGAAGGCCAACATTTTTAATGAGGACTGTAACACTGAGCGCGCGCTGGCTCTTGACTGCCTCTCACCTCATACTTCTTGTGCCCTCCTCTTCCCTCCTTGCTTGTTTTCCTCCAGCCGCACTGTATGTCTTTCCTCAAAAGAGCCTGCTTTTCAGCTCAAGGTCCTGGCACATGTCATTCCTCTGCCCACTGAACCATTTCTCTCCCACATCTTTGCCTGTTAACTTTTGTTCATTCATTAGAGTTCAGTGCAGATTTTGCTTCCTCAGAGAATTTTATTCGAATCTTCTAGATTTGGTCAGTTTTCTCTGTAATACTCTTTGTAGCATATGTGGTACTTCATTATATTAAATAGAATAACACTTTCCATTTTTTTTTTCTTGTAGAAACCGCTAACCCTCTATTTGTGTCCGTCTTCCCTACTAGACAAAGAAAAGCTTCACTAGAGCAGGAATAGAGTAATCTCAATATCTACTGTGTACTGTATATTAGCTGTTCAGTTAATATTTATTGGATGAATAAATGAAACTTTTAAAGCTTTTTAAAAGACAAACTTTTACTGTTACTTCCTTTTTTATAAAACTGTAATAGACTTATTTATGGGATACTTCTGAGTTTTTAGAGACAAAGGTTTCCATAGATGTCATTTTATTTTTCTAACTCTGTCCACTGCCTAAGTGAATCAGATCTTTTATGGTTCATATCACATGTTTTACACATTTCCTTCTGACATTGCCCAGGTGGTTCCCCCTGCCTACGGTCGTCCTTGGCTTTTCTACACTTAGAAAAGTTTTGTTCTGGTTTTTTTTTTTTTTCAAGATTTTATTTATTTGACAGAGAGTACACAAGCAGGGGGAGCAGCAAGCAGAGGGAGAGGGAGAAGCAGGTTCCCTGCCCCTCCCGCCCTTTCTGAGCAGAGAGCCCGCCATGGGGCTCCATCTCAGTTCCCTGGGATGAGGACCTGAGCTGAAGGTAGACACTTAACTGACTGAGCCACCCAGGTGCCCCAAAGTTAGAAAAGTTTTTGTTTTTTTTTAAGATTTTATTTACTNGATTTTATTTATTTATTCGACAGAGATAGAGACAGCCAGCGAGAGAGGGAACACAAGCAGGGGGAGTGGGAGAGGAAGAAGCAGGCTCATAGCGGAGGAGCCTGATGTGGGGCTCGATCCCATAACGCTGGGATCACGCCCTGAGCCAAAGGCAGACGCTTAACCACTGTGCCACCCAGGCACCCCTAGAAAAGTTTTTAAGACTGACTCTTTAAGAGGCCTTGCCAGACTAACCTTAGCATTATAACGATCTCTTCTTTTTTCCTGAATTTCTGAATCACTTATTGAATAGTGTAATGTTATCTCATGGACCCCTAATCTCCTTTTACTAAGCTCCTACTAAAGGATAGATACTTTCCTCTGTTTTTGTCTTTTGCATTATTTAACACTTTCTTGGGTACATAAACATTAAAGATAAAAGTGAACATGATTTTAGTGGTGGTGTCAAAAATGATTGTATGAATCTAAGGTATTGTTACTACAGTACTTTATATCCATCAATGCATCTAGAAAAAAGCAGAAACCCTAACTTATTTTAAGTATAGGTAATATGTAATTGCTGAGACCTTTTATAATTTATTTACATTTCGGTAAAAAGAAATCTCTAGGTTAGCCTAGAAACATGAATTTGCAAATGTTCCACATGGAGTTAAAAGGACAGTTTGCAAATTATTTCCCAAACCATTTACCCCTTTTCTCAAATTTGACAGCAGCTAGACCATCCTGGACTCACGATACCCCCTGCTGGCCACTACGGGGAACTGCCTCACCAGTATTTTTCTTTTATTCTTTTGTCTTGGAGTAAAAAGATGAAATAGCTTTTGTTAATTCTACCTGAGTCCATTATTTTTTCACATAAACATACAACTCTGCTTTCCCACTCCAGAGGGCACCTCTGTCATGCTGTCTTGCCCCTCCCCGTTGAGGCTTTTTCCTTCGTCGACTTTTCCCTCTCTTGGCCCTCCCCTCCCTCTTCTCAACTTGTACTGTTTCCACTGGGTCTCACCTGTTTTTCTCACTCTTACCCAGTGAATAAAGGAGATATCTTTTTGCTCTTTGTGCGTTAAAATCTGGTTAGTATATGGCCTTAGTGGTAAGAAAAAAGAAGCTACAAATTTAGGAATGAAAATACTGTAATCAGTATTAGTTGTCTGATGTCATCTTAAAATCTGTGCAAATTGCCCATCTACCTCTTCAGTCTCTTCTGTTTTGTTTTTATAAAAAGCTTTATTGAAATATAATTCATATACTATATAATTTTTTAAAATATTTTATTTATTTATTTGACAGAGATAGAGACAGCCAGTGAGAGAGGGAACACAAGCAGGGGGAAGTGGGAGAGGAAGAAGCAGGCTCATAGTGGAGGAGCCTGATGTGGGGCTCGATCCCACAACGCCGGGATCATGCCCTGAGCCGAAGACAGACACTTAACCGCTGTGCCACCCAGGCGCCCCCATATACTATATAATTTACCCACTTTAGTGTACAGATAAATGGTGGTTAGTATATTCAGATACGTGCAGCCTTCATCACAGTCAATTTTAGAATATTTTCTTCGCCTCAGGAAGAAACCACATTCTATTTGGTAGCACCTCTCTAACCTGCACGTGTGACCAAGCTCTGAACAACCATGAATCTACTTTCTGTCTCACTAGATTTGCCTATTCTGGACATTTCATAAGAATAGAATCCTATAATATGTGCTCTTTTTTTGACAGACTTTGTTCATTTAGCATGATATTTTAATGTAATCTCTTCTAATCAAACCAGATTTAAAATTCCATTCCTTAATATAAATTTTAAACATGTTCATTTTTTTCTTGTTTCATTTCCAATTTTCGGATGTATTATTATTTTTCATGGCCCCTTCAAATCCTTTTTGAAATACCCAGCATATACTTTTTAAAAAGATCAGTGTTCTATTTCTGTACAGTATGAGTATAGTGTGGGTTATATAGGATTTTGTGGGCTAATCTAAGAACCCAGTCTCTGTTTGTCCCAGTGTGTCTGTGACAGATGTGCATTTTATTTTTTTAAGTTTTTATTTAAATTCCAGTTAACATACAGTGTAATATTAGTTTCAGGTGTGCAATATAGTGATTCAGCACTTCCATCCAGCACCTGTGCTTATCACAAGTGCACTCCTTAATCTGCATCACCTGTGTCACCCATCTCCCCACCTGCCTCTCTTCTGGTAACTGTCAGTTCTCTATAGTTAAGAGTCCGTTTCTTAGTTTGCCTCTCTCTCTTTTTCCCTTTGTTTTATTTTGTTAAACTCCACATATAGTGGAATCATATGGCATTTGTCTTTCTCTGACTTATTTTGCTGAGTATAATACTCTCTAGCTCCATCCATGTCATCGCAAATGGCAAGATTTCATTTTTTTTTATGGCTGAGTAATACTCCGATAAATGTGCATTTTGAAGTTTCCAATCACTGAATACTGAATAAAATTTTAGAATATACAATTTGGAAACTTGAGTTTTTGATCCTGTATTTCCAATTGTGGTATTAAATGCATTGGAAGAAAAAAAATTCATTGGAGAAAATGTTTTAACGCTTTCTTTAGCAAACGTATTATGGACATATTTGCTAATTTTTTTTTCATTGAATAGTACCATTCTAAAGCCTTTTTTAAAAACATGATTTAAACATCTAATTTTTTAAAATATTAGTTCCTTAAAATATATATATATATTTTAAATTTTTTTAGAGAGGAGAGAGAGAAAGAAAGAAAAAGAGGAGGGTCGGGGAGGGCGGTGGGGGGGGGAGAGAATCTTAAGCAGATTCCACGCTCAGCACAAAGCCCGATGTGGGGCTTAATCTTACGACCCTGAGATCATGGCCTAAACCTTAACCACCTAGGTGCCCCTAAAATGTTTTTTTTTATTGAGGTGAAATTCATATAACAGAAAATTAGCCGTTAATCATTGTAAAATATGCATTTAAATGGCATATAGTATATTTACAGGGTGTGCAACGATCATTTCTACCCAGCTTCAGGACATTGATTTTGATATGTAATAATTGTTAGCCAGATTGAGAAATTCCTATTTTACCAAATGAATGCCACATTGATTAGAAATTCTGGAACCTTGCAGGGGCACCTGAATGGCTCAGTTGGTTCAGTGTCTCAGGTCTTGATCTCACAGAGTCACGAGTTGAGTCCTCACATTGGGCTCCATGCTGGGCATGGAACCTACTTAAAAAAAAAAAAAAGTTCTGGAGCCTGCAAAGTGATTATGAGCCTGTGGAAGTTTCCCCAGATTACTTATTAGAACTAACATTTTATGTTTCCTTACCCTCTTAGGATAGGGTAATCTAACTACAGTCATTCTGATTAAAATTTAACCATATTTTACCAGTCCTTATTAAAACATTTCTGCTTATTTTCAATATGAAGTTTCCTTTGGAGAATCAAATATATTTAGACTGAGAGAAACTCGTGTGTAAATATGGGCATTTTTGCAAGATTTAACAAGATATTTTTATGGAGTTTTTTTAGTAAGCAACACAAAAGCATTGGTTGATTTTGAATCATATTAAGTAGTGAGAGTACGCCAAATAGTATGTTCAAAATCTAAGTTTTTTCCCCAAATCTCTCACCTGTATAGCCACACCTCTATTATTCATCTGCCTACTCAGCACTTTTATATCAAATTCAGAAACTTCAGCGTTTAAAAGTTAAAGCTTTATTTTCTCCACCACTGGCGTTCTTTTATATTCTTTTCCTGGAATAGCACTGCTAATTTGTTGGGTAATTACTTCAACAAATAGGTATCATACCGAACATCAACTACATGCGGTAGACACTGGGTCATACATTGATGAACACAGCAGATATGGTCCCATTGTGCAGCCCAATGAAATAGACAGTAAATAAAAGATACGTAATTGTACTTTGCATTAAGTGCAATGAAGGGACCAAACTGGGGGCAGTGTTAAAGAATGGGTGGGGTAGAGGAGCTCCTACTTAAGAGTGGTCTGGGAAAACTTCTCTAAAAGAGTGTCATTAAAACTGAGATACCACCATCTTCCCAGTTGTTCAGGCTTTGGAGTTTTCCTCAGAACTTCCCTCTTACCCTTCTATCCAGTCCCTGTCAGTTCTGTCTTCTAAACTCTCAAATTTGATTCCTCGTCACTTGCTCATGGGCACTGCCCTAGCTCAGGCCTTCACCGTCTCCTGTGGTAATTACTAGAATGTATTCTGGCTGGTTCCCAGTCTCGCCACCCTTTCTTAGTTCATTCTTTACACTGCCTCATTTCTTTGCTACTTCATCTCACCCATTACTTTGAGGGAACTTAAGTATGGTATGCTCTCTTTCACTTCTGTACCTTTATACTTTGTTGTTTTCATCTCCTGTCACCATCCAGCTAACCCCAGTTGCTTAGCTCGAGTCTCCAGGAAGCTGTCTCTCCACTCCCTCCCTTCCCTAGGTTCAGTTAGATACACCTTTGTCATAACACTTAACCATGTTGTATGCTAATTATTTTTGTATTTTGTACATTTTGGATGTGGCAAATTTTATTCTTAATTTTATGTTCAAATTAGAGTGCTTAATACTTAGAACATTAGAACTTGGGTCTTGATCCCTGTGAGAATTTCATGAGCGTTCTGGAGCCTTGAACAATTTATATATTATCCACGCACAATTTTTGTACCAGTTTCAGTCCATCCATTGATTCAGGTAAGAATCCCTGATTTAGAATGTCTCTCTCATCCTTAAGATTACGAGTTCTCTCACTACTGCTGTCCCTTCCATTTTTCTCTGTATTCCCCATATGCCTCAGCTCTTCTGTCCTGTTCTTCCAGCTTTGGCATTTTTTACAGGCTTGATTCCCACTCCTCTGCTCTTCTAATTCCTGTGCTCCCTAACTCACATAAGCAGTGCCGTCCTCTAAGGTTAATGTTGTACTTAGTTCCTGTACCTTTGAAAGTTTTTTTTTTTCTTCCTGCTTCTGATAGTAAATTGGGAATGTTTTCACTTAGTATCTTGTGCGTACTTTTAACTGTGTGATTGATGTGTTTGTTAAGAGGCAACAGAGAGCTCTTAGAAGTATCAGACTTGAATATCTAAGGAGATCTAACCTATGCTTTATGAAATAATGACAGTAAAACTTGATATGACTATTTCCCAGGTTCCCAGTATACCACAAATGAATTAACATTAATACTTTATCAGGTTTGTCTATAGGTGAGAGTTTTTATTAGGCTCAGCAAAACTTTCAAACATTATTTTTTAAACATTATTGAGAAAATACTCCAAATTATGTTTATCTCCCATACAAGAAGAATTTGTCTTTTTCTAGTGGAAGTACATTGAGAAAATAGCCGAGGTGTGGATTAAATAGAAATAAATCCTGAATTGGGAATATTTTTTCTGTGTGTTGTGTGTATGTGTGTTTGTGTGTTTCAGTTGAAGTAAAATTCCTCTGTCTCATACATACAGTGCTTACTAATATTGGTGATTGCTATAGACACCGACTCATTTTGATTAAATTAAAATCCTTTCTTCTACCTGGAGGAATTTTAAGATGACATTTAACTTCAGCAAAGTGGCTCTTGCCTTCATGGGGTTTGATGATAAAGCTGTGTCACTGTTTTTGACATCAGCTAACTAGTATATCTGGTTTGTCCAGAGCCCAGTTTACCATCCGGTAATATATTTAACGAAGCACATATTGAATTTTTTAATGCCACCTTAAGGTCAGTTCTATGCATAATAACATTTAAGTAATTTATTATTGCAGTTATTGCATTTATTCTGTCTAGTTATTTTTATATTTGACAAAGGAGGCTAGTATCTTAAATAATTTTCAGACTTTTTGTGGTATTTATCTTTATAGCATTATATTACTTTCTTTGAACAGGAAGTCATAAATCATCTTTCCAGTGTTGATTAGTGATATTCATATGGAAATCTGATTTGATAGCAAAGTACCTTAGGGCTGCCACAACTTGAGAAAGGAAAGGTTTAATTGTAAAATTACTGAAAATAACTATACAGAAATATTAGGAAATTGTATTCCTAATATACGTTAGAACTAAGCATATTACATACTGACTAATCTTTTTTTAAGCTAATTTTTAGAGTACCAGATCATTTTGATTCAATCATATGTAAGAATTTGGGCCTCATTGTCTATATAAATGATGTATAAATGGTATTACTCTGTTCCATAGGGTCAAGAAAAATATGGATTATTAAATGTAACAAAAATTACTGAAAATGGGAAAAAGGTTCGGTAAGTACAGAAACCATTAATGTTCTGACATGTTTTATTTGATTGAAATAAATAAAAGCTGTGAATATAGTTACATTCTAGTAGAAATGATTAAAAGGTTCATAAGAATTTCAAATAATAATGTATTTTCTAATATGTATGTAGGATTGTCATAAAATGTATAAAAATCTTTGTCTTGACATTTTTTAAGGTAATATTAAATTCAGGGGTGATAAAGCAGAGGATTTTGAGCAAGCATTAGCTTTATTTGAAAAAAATTTTTTTCAGGGCCGTCTGGGTGGCTCAGTTGGTTGAGCATCTGCCTTCGGCTCAGGTCATGATCCCAGTGTCCTGGGATCGAGTCCCACATCAGGCTCCGTGCTCGGTGGGGAGTCTGCTCCTTCTCCCTCTGCCCCTCCCCCTGCTTGTGCTTGCTCGCTCTCTGTCTCTCAAATAAATAAGTAAAATCTTTAAAATAAATAAATTAATTAAAATTTTCGGTGAGTAATAAATGCACATGGTAAAACAACAAAATACACAAAATATTTAGCCAAAAGTCAGTCACCAGCCATGCTTTCCATTCCCTAGAGGCAGCTAGTTAAGTGAATGAGTAGTGTTGTCCTCCAGAGATAGAAGATATATATATTTCTATATGCATAGATTAACTTTTTAAATACATATATATTTCAAAGATTTTATTTATTTATTTGAGATAGAGAGGGTGAGTGCGTACATTGGAGGGAAGGGCAGGCGGGGAGGGAGAAAGAATCTTGAGCAGATTCTGAGCGGGGTGCCAATGCCGACGCAGGGCTGGCTTTCAAAACCCTGAGATCATGACCTGAGCTGAAACCAAGAGTCCGACGCTCAAATGACTGAGCCACCCAGGCGCCCCTGCATAGATTAATTTTTTAAACACAGTCTTTGAACAGTTTATTTTGGAGCTGGTGCTATTTCATTGCATGCGAATCTGCCACATTGTTTTTAACTGCTTCGTGGTTGTATGTTGTGTGGCTCTGTCCTAGTTTATTTAGCCATTATTTATTTGCAGGTAGGTAAGTATGCCTGTCTATTGCTAGACATTTAGAATGTTTACATGGTTTTGCTGCTTCAAACAGTATTACACGTACATCACATCTTACATAGTTCATTTTGCAAGTATGTAAATATCCCTGTTGAACAGATTTTACAAAAGTGGAATTGCTAAGCTATATGCAGTAGTCATTTTGATAGTGTTCCAAATTATGCTCCTAGGGCATTGAATCAGTTCATACTTCCAAAAGCAGTGGATTTCTCCACACCTTTCCAGTTCAATATGTTATCCCCTTTTTTGATTTTTGCTAATAGAGATTAGAGAGAGAATGATATTTTTAATTTGTATTACTTTTTAGTGTGGTAGAGTATCCTAAGCCATTTTTATGTCTTTTTTTGTTGTTGAATTGTCAGTTCATTCCCTTTGTCTGTTTGTCTATTTATTGGGTTGTTGGCTCTTTTGGTTAATGTGTGGTACCTCCTAATGAATTAAGGAAATTAACTCTTTGTAAGCAAGTTGCATTTTAGCCTGCAACAAGTGAATTCCCTTATAAGGTGAATATTGGTTGTCTCTGGAATGTGGATTGAAGGAGAAGAAATGGGGACCTTTCTCTTTATACATTTTTGTATTTAGAGTTTTGATATGTATATCTTGATTTTATAACTTAGACAATTAAAAAAATCCTCATCTTAGTAACCTCGTGATCAATGAGTGTGTGATTTATTGTACCTAGTATCTCTCACTGTTACCTAGTGTAGGCTTATTAGGGGAAGGGGGATAACCAAGAAATATAAAAATAAATAAAATAAAAATAAAAATATATTTATAAATATAAATATGTATGAACATATATAAAGAACTGCTAAAATGTTATGATTTTATAGTCAACAGATCAGCCTGTTGTGTAAAGAAGAGTTTAAAATTTATCTATAGTTAAGTTTTTAAGATTTGCTTTAACTGTCTTTGTCACATTTTAGTACTTGGAAGCTTTTCTTTTAAGTGCTCTGAAATACCTTTACAAATACTGCAATTATTTGTTCCTTAAATTGTTCCTTGGGTGAAATCATCTGTGAATGGGGTCTTTATTTTTCCTTTCTCCCTTTTGGGCATATGTAATGCACATAGTTCTTTGGCCACTTACTCTGTTTTCATTGTTGTTGTTTTTCCTGTGGTAATTAGTCTTTTAGATTTTCTACTTCTTTTGGAAAACTTTCAGTGATTTATGTTTTCCTAAGAATATCATCCATTTCTTCCTCTTCAAATTTATGTAGAGTTGAGCAAAATAGTTTAATTTCCTGTATATTAGTGGTGCTCAAACATTTTGATCTGAGGACCCCTTTAAACTCTTAAAAATTATTGATAACTGGACAAAACTTTTGTGTATGTAGTTTATAGATTTGAGAAATTAAAACTGAGGCATTTTAAGGTTTTTAAATTCTTGAAACTAATAACCCATTTTATTTAAGATGAGTAACATTTTTATGAAGAAGAATCCCTGTATTTCCGATGCAAAAATTTTCCATGAGAAGTGTGGTATTGTTTCACATTTTTGTAAATCTTTACTATTTGACTTAATGGAAGACAGCTGGGTACTCATCTCTGCTGGCAGTCAGTCTGTTGTGACATTATTTTGGCTGAAGTATATGAAGCGAATCCTCCCTTTCATATATAAAGTTGGAAAAGGGAGGAGTGTTTTAATATTCTTGGATAATTGCATGTATTTTTCTGCTACGCCAAAACTCCACAAGTTAAGACTGTGGAAAACTATTAGTGGACTTTTCATACTTAGGTACATCAAAATCCATTGGTCTGGGGGCACCTGGGTGGCTCAGTCAGTTAAACATGTACTTTTGGTTTCCAGAGTCCCAGGATTGAGCCCCCACATGGGGCTCCCTGCTCAGCCGGGAATCTGCTTCTCCCTCTGCCCCTCACCCTGCTCTTGTGCTCTCTCTCTCTCTCTCTCAAATAAAAAATCGTAAAAAAAAAAAAAAATCTGTTGGTTTGTGTTGCATTTTGAAGGAATCTTTACCTGCATGTAACTTTGTAACATTTTGTAGATCATTTGGAAAATACTGGTTCAGTAAGTTTGCTGATTTTTCAAATGTTGACATATTTTATAATATCAAAGAATCACAAACCAGTAACATCATTAGAAAAGTCATTAGGTATTGGAAAATTGTCAACCTCACGGTGGCAAATATGCCAAGTTTTCCAAAATTCTATTTTTCCTTTGAAAACTTCAATTTTTTTGTCAACAAATACTATCATTTAAATGACAGACTCACTTCATTTAGTTTTGAGATAATGTCTACCTGCCAAATACTGAAGTCTAAATAACTATAGTGTGACCATCAGCCATTTTAATTTTTTTTCCAGGAAAAAAATGTGACTAATTCTGGTTGCAGCTCAGGCGCACAAGTGCTTCAGTCTTTGAGGCAACTGTTGTTAATTCAGTATTCAAATATCCAATATTCTTAGATATATTTACTAGTTCTGTTGTTTTTCTAACTTTGAAAATTAAATTCAAAATTTATTTAAAGTGGAAATATACCTGATTTTAGCATTTTTCAGAGGAGGGAGTTACTAGATGTTCTCTATAGACATAGAAGATTGAGTATAAAATAAACTTACAAAAAAATAAATCCCTTCAAAATATCTTGAGATCCACACAAAACAAAATAAAATAAAATGAAGATGTAACAAAATGATAAAACACAAGGGCCAAACATATTAATTAATAAATGTAAATGGACTGTATTATTCTGTTGAAAGAAAAAGATGTTCAGATTGAGGCACAAAACAAAACCCACCTAAATATTATATATAAAAAAGACATCAGAAAAATTAAAAAAAAAAAAGGAATGTCAAAGGTATAAAAAGTAAAGCAAGATAAGAATCTTAATAGCAGACATGTTCAGTTCAAGGGGAAGAGCATTAAACACCACAAAGATGGGGACTTAAAATGAGAAAAACCATGGGTAAATCTACAGTAAAGATCTAATCATTAAGAATAGCCAGGGGGCACCTGGGTGGCGCAGTCATTAAGCGCAGTCATTAAGCGTCTGCCTTTGGCTCAGGGCGTGATCCCTGCGTTTGGGGATCGAGTCCCACATCAGGCTCCTCCGCTGGGAGCCTGCTTCTTCCTCTCCCAGTGCCCTGCTGTGTTCCCCTCTCTCGCTGGCTGTCTCTCTGTCCATAAATAAATAAAATCTTAAAAAAAAAGCCATTCACCAGATAAGTAGCATTAACAACCATAAGCAAAAACAACAGGAAATAAAAGGAAAAATAGAAACTCAATAGTAGTAAACTTTATTTCATTTTTAATCCATGAAGTTCAAAAATACATAGAAAATAACAAAGTAGGTCTAATTGATAGTTATTAAATTCTACATTCTGAACATGGAGAATTCCTTTTGAGTGCCCATAGAGTTTTCACAAAACTGTCAGTATGTTTGGCAGTAAGTTAATAAATTTCTGTAGTAGACATATTTGACATTCATTTTTAGCTCGCCAACAATTGAATTCCCTTATAAGGTAAATACTGGTTGTCTCTGGAATGCGGATTGAAGGAGAAGAAATGGGGACCTTTCTCTTTATATGTTTTTATATTTAGAGTTTTGATACATATGTGTTGATTTTATAACTTAGACAATAAAAAAATCCCTCATCTTAGTAACCTTGTGATCAGTGAGTATGATCAGTAAGTATTTCTCACTTACCTATTGTAGCCTTGTTAGGGGAAGGAGGATAACCAAGAAATATAAAAATAAATAATAATAAAGATAAGTGTGTATATTTATAAGCATAAATACATAAACATATAGATATAAAAAATAAAATATAAAAGAAACCCCATCGTAGTAACCTCTGATCAGTGAGTATGTAATTTATTATACCTACTATCTACTAATGTGCCTAGTATCTCCCACTTATGTAGTGTAGCCTTCTTAGGGGAAGGAAGATAATCAAGAAATATAAAACAACCTATATCTATAAAGAATTAGGTGAGGTGGACACATTTGCCTGATTTTTAATCATGAATAATTCTTGCCAAATACAGAGTTCAATTCATTTTCCTTCAAAGTAATTTGGTATCCTTGATCACAAGTGTGCTGGATTACCATGTGAACATAATTAGGTATATAGTTACTCTGATTAACTTATCTCTATTAGCTTCATATGTTTGGAGGGCCTTTATGCTCAGTTTGGAACCATAAAATGAATTCCATTAGCATTATATCCTCCATTAGCATTATATCCTCAATAAAAACAATTAGAATGTCAATAATGAATGTAAATTGTGGACAACATTGATAACTAGGTTGTAATATTTTAAATTTGGTTGGAAAAACTGAATAGCAAAACTTCAGTTGGTTCTTTTTGTAATTATAGAAAGAACTGGTTGTCTTCTTGGGCTGTGTTGCAAGGTTCATCTTTACTCTTTACCAAAACTCAAGGAAGCAGCACAAGTTGGGTAAGTACTTCCTCTCTTTGAAGGCTTTATGCATTTAAATTACGTGGATAGAGTTGTACCTGAATTTCACGAAGTATTTTTAGAGTCCTTCTGGCTACAGCTGGTGTGCAAATAAAAGTAAATGAGTTTTTTTAGAAGATGCATTTTGACTTGTAACAAAAGAGGAGGGCTAATTAGAAGTCTGATTCGTTGTATTATTAAAATCAACAAAGTCTATTTTATCCATTGAACTGGAAGGTGGGCTTACTACTTGGACATTATAGAACAAAATCTCGATTCAGCTCCAGGGTTTTACAGGTTTCCCTTGCTGTCCAAAAGCAGGGCGTTCCTATGAAACCTTTGTAAAGCAAAGAAGCAGTTATCATTAATCTACATGGAAAAATTTTTGAGCATTCCCAGACCAACTCTCCCCACCACACACAAAACAAAACACCTCTTTTAGGCTGTTCTGATACCTTAGGATATATCTTGCTAATGGATACGCAAAGGAGCTAAAACACAGATGCTCACACAGTCAGAATTACGGTGGATTGATATGGACGTGCTGAGTGTGGTTTCCTTACAAGGAGCTTGGTGGGCCACTTTCGCTGCTCAAGGTGCGTGCTGCCTCCATAACTGCTTACAGTGCAACAAATGCTGAACACTATTTTCACTTTTCACCTTTTTAATGCAAGTGAAAATACTCATCAGATTTGTTTTGGTTAGCAAAAACAGGTACTAATGTCGGTCTTTTGTAAAAGCAAAGTGGTGTAATGTGAACTTTTGAAAAGCAGGGGATACCTGTAAAGCTTTCCTGTGTTTGTGACTTGGCTAATTCAGCTATTTAGTCAGAAAATAAGTAAAGAAATATGTCAAGCCCCACCTTGAATTGCAATCTGATCTTTGGATACTGGTCAGTGATTCAGGTATCCGTATCTGTATATAATGTCAGCCAGTTTTTAGAAGAGTAAGTAAATGTCCCGTTACTCGTGGGATTTTGAAGTTCTTTGTATATCTGTTTACTGTTGTTACTCCTTGGTTAATTTGTAATAACAGATACTAAAAATTATAATTTGTGACATATAATAGCTAACACTTTTTGAATGCTTAATATATATATATCAGGTGCTGTTCTAAGGGCAGAAGATTAGATATGTATTATTCTCTTAAGTCTGATATAGCTACTGTTTATCATCCTGTCTTCCCCTTTTGTAGTTGAGAAAATGAGGTATAAAACAGTTAAGGAGCTTGCTGAAGGTTGCAGAACTAGCTACTAAGTGGCAGATGTAGGTGGCATTTTGTCTCCAGAGTCCATGCTCTGGATATTTCCAAAAATTTATGATAATTGAGTTTGAAAGGCCAATGCTTAAATAAAATTTTAAATGAAATCAATCTAATGTCTTCAGTTTGCTTTATATTGTACCTTAACCAATATTTTTTTATATTTACTGAGTTGCTTTGAAATTAACAGGACCTATGGACCTTATGTTTGATGAAAAAGAAAATCCATTTATAAAATTCAAGCAAATTCTACTCATCTACATTTATAATGTAGCCATTTAACATTCTTCTGAACCAGGAATGCCACAGAGCATGTTAGTCCACAAATACTTTGATATGGCAACCCAAAAATCCTCTGGATTGGGCACTAAAATGACCATTCTAGAATGTTTCTTCTGTTTTACTTCACCTTTGGTTTGTTTCATTGTTTAGCCAATATAGTGGAACTGACCTGTAATATGCTTTCCATATTTAAAGATTGAAGTTTTGGTTTCACTTATCTTAAAGTAAATTGATAATTGTGTGTTTTTCATTTTTTTCCCCCCGAGGTAAAGCATATGGTACTTTCGTTCGTGTTAATGTATTTCTACAGGGTTATGCAATTATTTCTTCTTCCTACTTGTGGCTCAACTTTTATTTGAAATTGAGTGCAGGAAATGAATGAAAGAAGAGAAATGGAGAAACAGGGATTGATAAGTAATAAAAAAAAGTACCTGAAGAAAGCTGGATAATGGGCATTTATTTTATAGTTTCTGATAAAGCTGAGGTTGTGTGGTATGTAGAGATAAAGTAGAGCATTATGGCAAGAGAGGCATCATTTAGATAGGCAGATTTGTATGTTTTTAAAAGAAAACGGAAACTTCTTTTTAAATGTAAAGATGTTAAGTGAATACCTCAGCACATGATTGTTAGTACAGACTGATTGCATTTTATTTAAGGTTTTCACTCTTGAAGGTTTTTCATAATACAGAACTCATAATTAAATCTAATCCTGACAAAGGGTGTGAGGTATTTCTTTCATCAGCTAGAGTTGTGTCACTGTGTTGCCATGTGGCAATAGTGGAAGCAGAGTTTAAAATTCACTTGAGCTAGCCAATTTGGAAATTGTAGAATTCTTAATGAGTTTTTAATTTTGGGGATTTGCTATTTGAATTTTTGCCTTTAAATGAAATTTTATTAATATATTGTGAGAATCATACAATACATTATCATTTCAGATTAGTATAATAAAATACAGCCATACTGTATTTATAGTCCCAATAAAAACTGTTAAACAGTTGTGGGAGGTGATAAAATGCTTGGTTATGAAGTAAATTCTTAATTTTTGTTTTATGGCATATTTAAAGATCAGACTGTCTTGCTCTTTCTTTCCATATGTAACACTTATGAAGGGAATGAAAACTAATTTAAATGGTCTAAGTAAAAACAAGTAAGATTATTCAAATGAAAATTGTGTGAATGTGTATAATGTATCTTGGCATTATACAACATTCATAAGTATAAAAAATTGGTGAAATATGTGAGAGACTTCTTAATTAACTCTGTAATTAGGGTTGTTAAAAAGAATTTAAAAAAAAATCATAGTTCTTTCTCTGCTCAGTCACCAAGTAGGTTTATTGTAGGTAAAATATATCCTGTTTGTATAGGGAAGTAACACCCGAGGATGAGATTCGAAGGCTGTTATGTAAGCCGAAAGGACAAAAATCACCTATAGTGAAATTTGTCTTTGAGAGTCTCTGAGGAAGGTGTTAGTTAGAAGCTGATCTGTAGCAGAGCCGTTTTTTGCCTTTGATGTTGGAAGAGATTGCTTTTCCTCCAGTTGAGTTTGGTTTATGTTGTTGTCGTTGTTGTTATCATTATTATTATTATTGAGTTTGGTTTATGTTAAGGGGCTGTGTTGCAGAAGTTTGGTTCTTTAAAAATTAATTTTCACACGTAGTGCAAAAACCAACACCTAGGTCCACTTGAAGAAAGAGCAGGTTCAAATCTTTTGCTCACTCCAGAGCATGTATTCGTTGATTGAAGGCTGAGCAAATGATCCACACTACTTGAAGTTGGTTTTTTGTTTTTGTTTTTAAATAATTCACGCTTTGTATTTAGTTTTGGTCCCATGCATAGTTAATATTGAGTAAACAAAACATATACATGCAGCATGCGACTCCACTCTATAAGATAAATTTTCCATAGATGCTCTATCATCCAGTGAGCCGTTCTTTCTTCTTTAAGCTAGATACATTCCAGTTGTTTTCTGTATAATATTAGTTATCTACTGGATTGTGATATCAATAGCATAAATTATACTTGCTTTTTTTCTTACTTCATTTCACCTACTTTGTTCAACAGACATAAAAGCCTGTTTTGTTCTAGGCATTGTGTTAAGAGTTTGGAGGTTTAAAAATAAGTAACATGGTCTCTGTCTTCATGGCTTACACTGTAATGGGGAAGACCGACAAGTGCACGGTGACAATATGACATGACATGTATTGTGTTCCCTTTCAAATATCATTCATCATATTCCTTGAGTATTACAAAAATCACCCCATGAATACCACTAATTATTCAAATTTACTTATACGTGCTTTTAAATTTCTAAAATTTGTCTCCTTTTTGGGTCAGATAATTCTTCCGGGGCCTCTCCTATAAATGGTATGGTATCTAGCAGGAGACAGAATTGTCCCCACCTTCAGTTATGACAGCCACAAATGTCTCCAGACATTGTCACGTATTCCCTAGAGGACAAAATTTCCTGTGGTTGAGAACCACTGTCCTAGAGGAAGGGGAAGGCAAACCGGATTGTAGGGCCACTCCCAAGAGAGGCCTTAGAAAGGGATACCAGAGGACATTGTCCGGCAGGTCACAAGGAGGAAGCTCAGGGATTTCTGGGTAGGGGGCTGAGCAAGGTGGCAGTGGGCCAGATGTGGCTGTCCCTATTACCCCTCAAGTCTTCTGTTGTGAATATAGGCTAAGACAGTCTGTTTAATGTAATTTCTGTAAAGCATTCACCTTTAAAATAAAATATGAATTTATGTAGTAAACGTCAGAAAATTTTCTGAGATATAAGCTTTGTTTGTGTTGTATCTGCTTGTAGAATTGTATTTTTGTCCCATTTGGTTCCATATGCTTTTCTCTTGTGTGTCATTTTGCCATTGTGCATTATTATGACATCATCATTTTCTTCCCTTTCTCCGTCAAGTCATTCTGCCAACAGGGCTCAGTCTCTGAGCTCTTGCTTTCGCTGCTTTCTTCTTGGAAAAATTCTGTCAGTCGTCGGCCTGCATATGTAAAATCTGGTCCTGTTTCAGCTGTCACTGTATGTGTTCTTGTTGCATGCCCCTTTCCACAATAATTCCATTTTCTTTGCCCTGACTACATTGGAGGGGGATGTATGATTGAGTGGGACTAGAGTTTGAAAAAGGATGAATAACAAATACAAAATTTTGCCAGCCATATTGAACGCATTTTTACCAGCATTCCATGCCCTGTCATTGTACTTGTATTTGGTTGCTCTATCCTACTTGGTTAGTTGGTTTGTATCTTAGCTTATAGCTAACCATTGACAGAGCATGTGATGACAACAAGTTATAAGTACATTGATTTTTATCATTTGGTTAAATGTGCACATTTAAGTTTTATAACTTTTGAGATATGTCATTTTTACTCAGAAAGTTATCTTTGTTCATTGTAACTTTATGGTTAAATGTCTTTTGAATGACAAAAAGTACTTAAGAAGGCCAAGACTTTGTAGAATAGTTAAAATTTTTGTGATTGTTATTATGATTCCATTAATAAAAATTTCATTTAATATCCTAAACTTTGTTTTGATTCCACTAATAAATTCAGTATGATATCCTAAATGTTGTTTTAACAAGTACATTATTTAAGTCCACGTTGCTAGCTGAAAAGATGAAGTAAAAGGGAACAGATGAAGTCGAACCATTTATTAAATGCAAAGCTACTGAATAATTATTGACATTATGAATAGTGCATAAGATGTCACGAGGTTGATGGGTAAGATCCATTTCCAATGACAAACATAATTTAACTTGAAAATATTTTAAGAAATGAAATTTTCTGTAACAAATCTTTGACCTTAAGATTACAGTTTATTAGCCCTTAAAGATTTTTAAAACCTCTAAATGTTTCAGTAAATAGGAATGCTATTTTCTATTCTTAGTTAACAGACTAAACAAAAATTTAGCTTAATGATGGCAAGATGCAGAGTAAGTCTGTATTTAACATGAATTTTCTGCTACTTGCTAATCTTTTCCTTATCTGGTTAACAAAATATAATAGCTATCTAAGTGCTTTTTCTTTTCAAACCACCCGTGTCAGCTGTCTTCCTGTTCTTTTCACAGTTCCTTATTAAATTGCTGAGGCTTTATTAGCATCTGGCTCTAGTTATAATTTCTAACAAAGGCTGAATAAAAGAATATGGGGCTTAGAGTTTTCTGTTTTTACAAGTTACTGTTAGTTGTTGACAACATGAATAGTCGATAAAGAAATAATTCTTGAAAGCACAGAATCAGGTTTAGAGGATGTTTTATTAGGTGGAAGAGCACTTGATATCTGCCAGATATTATTTATATATATGTAAGTATATTGCCTTGCCTTTTTGAACACATCATTTTACCTGATTATACATAGTCTAGAATCAATTCCAAGAAATGAAATTGCTAAAGCCAAAGGATGCATGTATTTGTAAATTTGCAAATACAGTGTTACCAATTTTCCCTCTCTAGTCATTATTCCAGTTTATACTCTACTTGCGTATGAAGGCCCCATACTCTATGAAAAAGGTTTTTTTTATTATTATTATGTTCAATTAGCCAGCATATAGTAGTACATCCTTAAAAACATAGTTTTTTGTCTAACTTCTGGATTTTTTTTTCCCTGTATTGATGGGGTGAAAAAGAGTTTAGTGTGGCTTTATCTTATATTTTTCTTATTAAATGGAAGTTGAGCCATTTTATTTCTGTTTCTATGAGCAATATATGCATGTCTTACAGACATGTCAGTTTTAAAGTAGGAATTGTTATTTTATAATAAAGACAAAAATTTGAGGTAATCACTTGTTTGGTTTGTTGTTAATAATTGGTCTTAATTCTTTTTAATATACATGTGTGCATGAACATCACAAATGTTTTTCCTTTTTCCTAAAATGAAGTTTGGGAGTAATCAGTCCAAGCCAGAGTTCACAGTGGACCTAAAGGGGGCGACGGTGGAGATGGCTTCGAAGGATAAATCCAGCAAAAAGAATGTGTTTGAGGTAATACATTTATTTTCTAAGTATGATTCACATTCTAAACTGTAGTAATTGGATGTTCTTATTTTGAATTATTTTGAGCTGTTTCAGTGTGACTGATTAAGGCAAAGCTGGTCATTAATTAAGTCAGTTTGGTATCATAATTTAAGGGAGAAAAAGCTGGCATGAAAAGCTGGGCTTCATTTGGGTAAGTCATTGGATCTCAGACTATAGATGACAAGCCTTTGTTCCACAATATCGCCTTTCCCTACTAAGAATAAAAAGGGGGTGTTTCAGATCACCTGAGTGGCTCAGTCCATTAAGCATCTGCCTGCCTTCGTCTCAGGTCATGATCGCCGGGTCCTGGGATCGAGTCCTGCATGGGGGGGGGGGCCCCTGCTCAGCAGGGAGCCTGGTTCTCCCTCTGCCTGCCGCTCCCCCTGCTTGTGCTCGCTTTCTCTCTGACAAGTGGATAAATAAAATCTTTAAAAAAAAAAAAAAAGTGGGGGGTGTGTGGTTTCCTTTACCTACCAAATCTAATATTGAAAAATAAATTGAAACCTTTCCGTTTTGTCCATTTTATCATTAAAAAGTCTCCTCCTCCCTGTACCCCCAGGGGCACCTGGGTGGCTCAGTCTGTTAAGAGGCTGTCTTCAGCTCAGGTCATGATCTCAGCGTCCTGGGTCGAGCCCCCGTGTTGAGCTCCCTGCTCTGTGGGGAATCTGCTCCCTCTTCCTCTACCCCTACCCCTGCTTGTTCTCTCTCCCTCTTTCTCAAAGAAATAAATAAAAATAAATAAAAAATAAAATCCCCCCCTGTAATACATGAGTCTATATCAGTTATTTATTGCAGCATATCAGACCACCTCAGGATTTAGTAGCTTGAGAAAAGAGCCATCCGTTTGTTCAGTTTGGCGTGTGCTAGGCTGAGTGATTCTGATCTCCATGTGGGACCATTCATGAGGCTTCAGTCATTCAGTGGCTCGCCCGGATCTGGATGGTCTAGTTCACATGTCTAGTGTCGGTGCCAGCAGTTTGCTAGGCCTCCTTCTTTATAAGATCTCTCTCTCAAGGAGGCTGCCCCAGGCTGCCTCACATGGTAGTGTCAGGCTTCCAAGAGGGTGAGAGTGGAAGCTACGACACTTCCCGAGGCTTAGATTTAGAAGTCACACATCAGTGTATTCTGTTGGGTAAAGCAGTCAGAAGGCCAGGTGAATACTCAGGGTTGCGGGGAACTAGAGCCCACCTGTTGATGGAGGCGCAGTAAAGGCACATTGCAGAAGGGTGTATATATGGAGATGGGAAGAATTATTTAGACTGTCTTTGCGAAGTCTTCCAGATCCCAGCCTTCCTTTATAGCCTCATGTGTCAGTCCTTTCCTGTTTTGTTCATGCAGTTGCTGTTTTCCAAGTGAAGCCTAGGTTTTCCTGCTGTGATTTTTACTCTTTATTAGTACTGACCCATGGCAGTTTCTGCTTGTCAAGTTTTACCTATCTTCCAAGACCCATCAGAAATGCTACCACAACCCTGATGCTTCTTTTTTATGTTTTTAACATAGTATTTAATTTAGTGTACCTTAGGTTACCGTCATCTGTAAATTACTTGTCCCACTAGATGATGATGATTTTTTTTTTTTTAAGCAGAGAGACTATCTTTTTCCTTATCTTTAAGAAAGAACTTCTAACAGAGTATCTTATGTGCAGTGAATATTCAGTATTGGTTGACTGGCTTAATCCACTGTCTTGAAAGAAGTACAAGAAAGGAAGTCAGTGTTTCCTGAATTAGCCTTGCAGTTTCAATAAGTGATTTCAGAGTGAAAACGAATCCATGGTCAAATAAATGTAGGCAGTGGTGTAGATGTTTGTCTTTCCTTAGAAAAGCAGAGCACCCTGGAATATCAAATCCCTGAGACATTTTGAAGGAGAGAATCTTGTTTAATTTTCTTTTATCCAGTATTTCCCGAATTAATCTCATGTAACTGTTTTTTTTTTTCCTTTTTTTTTTTTTTTTTTGAGGAATACCTTTTTTAAACATTACTTCAGGAACTATGTTTGAGGCATATGTTTCAGAATGTTGTTTGGGAAACATTGCCATATGTTCCTCAAGGAAAAAAAAATAAACAGTTACCAACCAAAAAATAGGAGGAATGTTTGCTCCTAATACCTCAAAATTTTTCCTCAATCAAGTGTAAGAAACTTTGAACCAAAGAAATTATACATAAAATGGTTACTGCCCTCTATATAGAATAATACATACTATCCTGACTTGAGTTAGTTTATGATTTGACACAATTTAGTATTGTTTCTGCCCAAAAATGGTGTAACATTTATTGTCTATGCCTTGTTTTAGTATTAAGCCATTATATTTATTTGCCTATTAAATAGGAAATAATCAAAGTTTTAACTCTTTCATATGTTTTTTCTACATTTATTTTTTAATTGGAGAGAGAAAAACATTCCTTTGATTTACATAAAAATATCACAGATTTTATTTCTTTACAAATGAATTTTCAGTTCTAATTAAAAAATGCACAGCTTTTATTTTTTAATGATACAGTATACCAGATTTCAAGTTTTATCGCATTTGTGTGTTGGAATTTGGGACCCTTAAATTATCAGATTTTCATTGAGAACTTTTTGTGAGGAAAACTCCCTGTTTTATAAAATAATTCCTCTGGGATTCTTTTATATTAAAAGATATTTCACTGCTATGCATTACTTTAACCTTTCATCACTCAATATAATATTATGGCATCTAGTCTTTTGCTGGTGGTTTTCTGGACTTTGGCGTGAATATATTCGTTTATTTGGGGGCTAGCTCAGTCAGTGGATCATGTGACTCATGATCTCAGGCTTGTGAGTTCAAACCCCACACTGGGTGTAGTGATTACTTAAAAATAACAATAAAATCTTAAAAATATTTTTTTTTCCATTTTGTTGAAAGCGCTAACCATCCTCCTTTTTTCCCCCCTCCTTTTCTCTAAAGCTGAAAACCCGTCAAGGAACAGAACTGCTAATTCAGTCTGATAATGACACTGTTATTAATGATTGGTTTAAAGTTCTTAGTAGTACTATCAATAATCAGGTATGTGTTTGACTTAGGTAATTTTTTTTTACTTCAGAGTTGTTTTTCTTTTCTGCATTCTGATTGGTTATTCCAGTTTGTATGTGATAAACACTTTTTTAATATGTATTTTGACAAGAGGCAGGAAAGGCAATGGTAGTTTAGCAGTTCCTTGGGGCTGGCGAATGATCTAATACTCTCAGTTATACAATACTTGCTAGTAGTGGATTTTAAATAATTTTCACATGAGGCGTTGGTCCAAAAAGAAGTAATTCAAGAAGAGGGACAAACCATTCCTAGTACATAGTATTTATTTAATGACCAATGAGTTGGGAACACTACTGTTTGGTGGAGACAGGTCCTAGGTAAAGGTATGAAATGAATGAAGCTATAGTCTCTTCAGGAGCACTTTTTCTTTCCTTATGACATCTCTCTAGCTACCCCAGCCATGTTCTAGTTCTCCCCCGTCTCCCATCCAGAGATGTGTTCATTACCCTCATGTTCCTGGTAAATTTCCTCTTATGTGTGTGTGTATAATATATATATGATACATAATATAATACATTATATAACATGTAGTGTTATATAACACACAACGACCAAAAAGAACCTCAAGTTTATATTCTGCTGCTGTTAGTATGAGCAGGAAGAAACAGATAGGGGCTGTACTTTTTCAGACTATATTCTTACACCCTCACTATATGGGGACATGGCTCCTGACTAAGGATCATACACCAGTGACAAAAAGGAAAGTAAATACTTACGGGAGTGCGTTATGGATTTAAACTAAACAAAGATTGAAAAAAAGTTTGGAATCACAGGCTTTAGTAGAGATTGAGAGGTCTTTCAGAGACTATAGGTGAAGCCTCATTATAATAAGGTTTATGATCTTACTGAGGTATCCTATCACTATGGGTTTTGTGTTTTCACTTATTAAATAGAGAGGTTAGATTTGATTGTCTCCAAGTATCCTTTTAAACTCCAAAATTTTTATGATGCATTCAGTTCAAAACACCTGGATTTGGAATCTTGAGTATTAACTCTTCCTCTTCTTTTACTGCTTCTAGCCAGTTATTCACCAATCTGTATAAATATTCTTCCTTTGCAGTTTGTAATAATGTATATTTCTGAGTCTTGTCTCTTCTTCTCCATTTACTCCTGAAACCATCATCAGAACTTTATATGTTAGATGAGAGTCACTTCCTAAACAGTTTTTCTTATTTCATCTCATCCCCCACCCCAATCTGTTCTTAATAGCATTGCTATATGAAACTCCCTAGTGTTAACTTTAATAATACTCTCCAGCGCAGTAAAGCTTCTGTGACTCTTACTAAAATCCAGCAACCTGAGCCCAGTCTATCATTTCAAATGTACGTTGTACTCTACCCAGTATGGGCTTTCAGCTCTAGTCACTGTAATCTGTTCCCAATCCCTTGAAAGCAGGTATGGCCGCATTCATTTAACAAATGTGGGAGTGCTTTGCCTTGGAGATAAAGCAGCATGCAACCAGGTGCTACACCTTTCTGTGTGGAATTTACAGCCAAAGACAGAAGATTACTGAAGACAGACAACTGGGCAGT
This sequence comes from Ailuropoda melanoleuca, assembly GCF_002007445.2. Taxonomy (NCBI): domain Eukaryota; kingdom Metazoa; phylum Chordata; class Mammalia; order Carnivora; family Ursidae; genus Ailuropoda; species Ailuropoda melanoleuca. The sequence goes on along the minus strand of NC_048232.1, from coordinate 28,009,233 downwards.
TAATACAGTGAAATGTGATGAGGTTTATGATGGTGAGGGATATACAACTTACTGTAAAAACACTGGTTAGGTAGAGGCTAACCTAGTGTTAGGGGTCCAGGAAGGCCTTTTGCAGAGAAAGTGGGTTGTTGTTGTTGTTGTTGTTCTAATTGAAGCCTATAGGATCAGGGAATAAGCCAAGTGAAAAGAGAGTAACATATTGTTGACTATGAAATTTAAAATACATACTGTTTACAAAGCGGCAAAAGATACTGTAGAAATATACATAATAGATGTAGAAAGATGCACGAGGCTCAGTCGTTAAGCGTCTGCCTTCAGCTCAGGTTGTGATCCCAGACTCCTGGGATCAAGCCCCACATCAGGCTCCTCCGCTGGGAGCCTGCTTCTTCCTCTCCTGCTCCCCCTGCTTGTGTTCCCTCTCTCGCTGGCTGTCTCTCTGTCAAATAAATAAATAAAAATCTTTAAAAAAAAAAAGGAAAGAAAGATGCACCAGACTTCTGCAGGGAAAATTGCAAAACGTTTTTGAGAAACATTGAAGAAAATCTAATTATATGAGAAGTATATCATGGATTAAAAGATACAATAATGTAAAGATAAAATATTCTTCCAAATGATTTATAAATTTATAGACGAGATTTTTGAATCTCATTCAAAATACTAGTAGGTTTTCTGGTGGAACTTGGCAAGCTTATTCTAAAATTCTTACCAGAATTTTGGTAAAAATACCCAAGACACTCTTGAAGAAGAAAATGGAGATGTCAAGACTTCTGTAAGGGTATTAATTAATACACATGCTATCCATACCAGGATAGATCTACAGACCTGTGGAACAGAGTAAAGAACCTAGAAATCAACATTCCTTTGGACACTATGTGCCAGAGATAGCACTGTAGAAAAGTAAGGAAGAATAGACTTTAAATGGTGCTGGGTCAACTGGATTATCCAGGAAGAAAGTAGAACCTTTCCTAACACTATACACAAAAATAAGCTCAGAGTTGAATAAAGACATCAGTGTGAAAGGCAAAGCAATGATTTAAGCTTTGAGAACCCGATTCAGTTCCTTAACTTGCAAAAGTGTTTTTGGTTAGGCTGTACATGAGCTCTAGGGTTTCTTTCAACATTCATGAATCTGTGAGTGCTATTACTAGCTATTGATACAAAGTATAATTTGAAAAGATCGTTGGTGTGAAAAATTAATGTGCCCTTGGCTAGTTAGCTTTCTCTTGTACTGTTAGCACAGAATGTAGCTGCGTCATGTTCTGTCTTGTAGGTCAGAACCTTTTAACTCTTGTTACTGTCATTCTTATGCATTTGCTCTACATGAGGGAAGATAGCCTCATCATCAGTATATAAACGCATCATCCTGTGAATAGTCAGCATTTTTTTCTTTTTTGAAATTCAGAATTAATGAATTCCCCCTCTATAGGGGAAAAAGAATATTTTTAAAGATTTACCAAGTGTCTGAATCATATATGCAATATACTAATTGGTTCCCTAAAATCATTTGGGAGGATCAGTTACTGATTATTCTGAGAATTATTCTATTACATCTAAAATAATCTCAAAAGTGTAATATGTGTTTGGGAAATCTTTAATCAATAGACAGTAGAAACTGATGAAGCAATTGAAGAGGAGATACCAGATTCCCCAGGAATAGAAAAGCATGATAAAGAGAAGGACCATAAGGATCCTAAGAAACTTCGTTGTAAGTTATTCTTTACCTATTTTGTTAGTCGTTTGAGCATCTTCTCTTAGCTTTTCGAATATTTTAAATACATAAAGGCTAAATGGAATCTCCAGAGTTACCAGGAAATCATAATGTTAGGTATTTGTAATCTTAGTTTTTTAGGAGTATCTCTCCTTGTTAACTCCTTGCATTTTTCAGCCTCATCGTGTGCACCCGTACAGCATCTTACTAATTTTAAGACGTGGTCCTTCAAGAGAAGCAAAGTGTATTAGAATGCATTTCTATTGAGGTATCCAGGAAGCTGAACTATACTGATTTAAAAATATATAATTACTGCTTAAGATCTAGATAGAATCTTACACTTGAAGAAGTCAAAAGTCATGGGACATGTACCATAGTTCACACTGGACACCAGGCAGCCATCTCTGGACTAGGATATGTCTTTGCAGGTGCAGCTGCATGCATTCATACCTCCAGACCGTGTGTGTGTGTGTGTGTGTGTGTGTGTGTGTGTGTGTGTGTGTGTGTGTGTGTGTGTGTGTGTGTGTGTGTGTGTGTTATGAGCTAAAGCCAGCAAACTTAAGAGTAGCATTTTTAATGCAGGCCCCTTGTGAATTACATTGTTTATTAAATAGGTCATTACCTGTGGCTGAACTCGTTAAATGTATTTTAACAATTCCACATTTAACTGAGAATTTTTGGCCTTTGGATTAACTGAATGATTAGAAAATCATTTCTATTTTTGTTCTCCCACATTCTAATGAAAGTTAGGCCTATTAACTGACATTATAACAATGTAAACACATAAAAATTTGATTATTTGAATGCTTTACTAATACATTCTATGTGCTCTCAACTTTCCTTAAGTATAGTTCTTTTCAAGAAATTTAGTTTTTGGATATTTTTTATTGGAACCAAAAAAGAAATCAGAGTTATGGCATTGTAGGACATTTTTCAGGTGGTCCTATTCTTAGTTTAGAGGTAATTATGATGAGATGTGGTTTGCTTAAAGTACAAATAATTGTGGTGGATAAATATATCTCTGGACTCCTAGTCCAGTAAGGCTACTGCAGGATAGGGACTTTTTTGGTTTATGTTTTATGGACATTTTTTTCCTCATCATTTTACCTTCTAAAACTGATGGAGAGTCAAAGGAGATAAGTAGTATCATTTGTGAAATAATGAGTATAAATTAGAATAACCAGTATCTTAGTACATATAACAAAAAGGTACAGTTTGTAGTCAGTGTTTAGTGAGAAAAATGAAATATTTTGTTTAGTTTGTCACTTTGAAATTGGGTCTGTGTTAGCTTGATTCTTGACATACTACTCTTTAACTATATTAAAGTTAGAATAACTGAATTTATAACTATGATTTTTACATATGAAATTAATGTTTTGAGTTCTAGGTGGAAAAATTTTTATTAAAAAGTTTTTGTTTTATGAAATGCTTAATATCTGTTTGTCTTAAGCCACGAAAGTGTCTAGCATAGATTCTTCAGAACAGAAAAAAACCAAGAAAAACTTAAAGAAGTTTCTTACACGGCGCCCCACTTTGCAAGCTGTTCGTGAAAAAGGTTATATTAAAGGTAGGTAGAAGTGACGTTTTTAATTATGAACTTTGGCCAGAATCAGAAATAAGCCATTTTAAATTAAAAACTGAAAATTTTTTGAACAGTAAAAAAGTTTTCATTCTTTAAAGTTACCAGGTTCATTGGTTTAAAATACATTTGAGTGATTAAAATTGATTTTTCAGTGCACACAGAGAGTTACACTAAGGCATTGAGCAGACATAAATACCAAAGTAAGTTTTTAGAGACCCTGTACTGGAGGAACTACAGGGGTGAGATGGATGGATAGAAGACATGACAATAAATCTTTTAGTTTTGAGGGGCATCTGGGTGGCTCAGTTGGTTAAGCATCTGCCTTTGGCTCAGGTCATGATCCCTGGCTCCTGAGATTGATCCCCACTTCAGGTACCGCGCTCAGTGGGGAGCCTGCTTCTCCCTCTCCCTCTGCCCTTCCCCTGCTCATGCGTTCACTCTCTCTCTCTCTCTCTCTCTCTNCTCTCTCTCTCTCTCTCTCTCTCTCTCTCTCTCTCTNTCTCTCTCTCTCTCTCTCTCTCTCTTTCTCTTTCTCTCTCTCTCTCGTGTGCTCTCTGTCTCTCTCAAATAAGTAGAATCTTTAAAAAAAAAAATTTTTAGTTTTGAAATGCACAGATCAGAAGACATTTTGAACAAAACATCACTATCACAGTAGAAAGAAGAAAAATATTGAACAATTTTATCTTGATTGTTTGCCTTCAGTTCTCATTTCAGGTGATTTTAAAATTAGTATAAGGTGTTTTTTCCTAATTAATTTTTATATTTATTATTTCATTTGTAAGCAACAATAGCAATAATGCACTAACAAGTTCTTAATAACAGAGTATTCTTTAAAATCGCATATACTTGTATACACCTTTAGTGCTTACAAGCGCTTTTAATTTCAATGATAAAATTTTCTAATACAGGACTCAGTGACATTAATTAGTAAATAAAGACATGGGTAAAGTTAATATATAACATACATATCTGTCTTTGAAGTTTCTAAAAAAGACCATCACTGGAACATCTGTTTGCAAAGCTTCTAAATTAAAATACGCAAATGGGTTTCATTAAAAAGATATTTAAAACTTCTGGTAGAGTTCGGTTAATTAAGTGATTCAGATTAACAGTCTTAAGAGTTATGGGTAAGCAGGGACTCCCAGATAACACATACGAATTTAGTATATTAAGTTTGGAACTTTAAAAAAAGAAAAAAAGCCTGATAAATCAGTGAATAGAAATTGCTGTTAATTTTTCACCAGGCCTTTTTATTGAGAAATGTAAACTGTTGCTGCATTGTGGTGGTGTTCAGGACTTCAGATATTTTGTTTTCCTCAATAGTTAGCACTAATGTGGCATTTCAGAAGTGTTGGGTTGAAAGACTTATAGAACAGCCTTTGAAATACATTTTGTGAAATCAAGGGTTGGCACACGATGGGTATGGGTAAGACCAGGCTTGTCTTAATAGTTTAAAAAAAATTATTCAGGTGTTTACTAAGTGCTAGGCATGAGCCTGGGTGCTGTGAATACCTATTGGTTTGAGAATTACAAGGTCCCTGCCCTTGAAATTTACATAAAAACAAGAGACAGACAATATAATTATGATTACTATGAAGAAGCTACCGTAGTGATGAAATAGAGAGGGACTATGACTGGGTCACCTTAGGCTGATCATAAAGTTTTTCTAAGGAAAGGACATTTTAGCTGAGGGCAGGAGTGGTAAAAAGGAGCTAAGTTTGGGGGAGAGGATGGATCTCTGCAAAAGGTATAGAAAACTAAAAGACTGTCAGGTAAAAATGGGGTGTTCATGGAGTTTAGTAAAGCAGGAAAGTTGTTTGAAGTGGAGTTGGAATGGGTAGGCAGATCACAGAAACCAGGAGTCACAGCAGACCATGTCTGGGTGCACTGAATGTCTTCTATAGCACTGTGAATGGGGATCGCCATTTTGCAAACTAAATTTTAGCACGGTGGTTTATTTTAAAAAATAAATCTCTTTCAGATCAGGTGTTTGGAGCCAATCTCACTAATCTTTGTCAGAGAGAAAATGGCACAGTGCCAAAATTTGTGAAGTTATGCATTGAACATGTTGAAGCGTATGGTAAGAAAATGAATTTCTTCTATGTTAAGCACACTAACCCATTGTTTTGCCATCAGAATCCTAGGATTTTGATGATTTTGAATGATGGAACAGTCGTAAGATGTTAAGAAAAGCATCTTGTTTGCAAAAACTTACATGTTTTAATGGTTACAAGTATCTTTTAAACTAAGACCTTTGCAGGCACCTGTTGAATATTCAGCACTTCTAGCTGATTAAGTGGAAGTATTCTCTGAAGCCATTTGGAGTTGGCCTTTGCTTAAAATGAAGAAGGTGGTGATTATGAAACTGAGTTTATTAAGAAGTGATTTGACAGTGTAGAAGATAGGAGATTGTGTTTACTTACCAAGAGAAAATTGATTCTCTTTATAATAAAAATGAGATGACATTTTAAAACTGTTAAATCAACTCTGAGGTGTCTAAATAGACAAACCTTCCTATGTCATTTCCTGTTGAATAATACTTAAACCAATTTATATTTTGGTTGATTTTAATGTAATATTTATACTAGTTTTACATAAAATAATTATCATGGTAATCACATTAACTTGTACCTGTACATCATCAAAAACCTCTTGTACAATTAAAACATTTGCATAATTTGTAATTCCTGTCAGTTTCGGATCTTGTCTTTGACTTTTTTGTCAACATGACAGTAGAGACACTGTGCCTTTATTTGAAGTTCTATGAATAGCACGTCAGATAACGTGCTTTGTTAAATGTGTACAGCATTATGATTTAATGAATATTTGGATTTTTTAGGCTTAATTGGGTGAATTTCACATGATTCTATTCCACAAATTAAAGGAAATGAATAGACTATCAAATTATCAGTTGTTTTTATAGAGCCTTTATTTTAATTGGTTATTGTTTATTAATTATAAGCACTTAATAGAACACCATTTTTAAAAGCATGCTTTAATATGTACATTTACATTATGAAATGTGCAAAATAATGGGCTATTTTTATCTCTTGGTTTCCTTTACTTTCTGAACTATCCCCAGGTGTAGAAGTTTATCTTAAATTGTTAGTATTTCAGGTTTAATGAGATGATTTTTTTTGAGATGATCTACAGTCTACATGATAAACAAAGTAGAATTGTTGCTGTTTATTAAACAGATTCAGAGTGTATCTCCACCCCCTTTCTCTCTGCCAAGCATCTATAAAAAGCCAGTTAGAGGAAAAGCGTATTTGCCCATTTGATTTTAGGCTCATGTTAATGAATAAGGATTCTGAAACATGCAAGGATCTTTAGAAGAGGCAAACACCTACTTTAAACACAAAAATATTGTAATTTTCTCTTAGGTTTGGATGTTGATGGGATATACAGAGTAAGTGGCAACCTTGCAGTGATCCAGAAATTGAGATTTGCAGTCAATCATGGTAAGATCATACTCCCAATTGTTATGTTGTTAAGCACTCATAACTGTAAGAGTCGGTTTAAAGTTATTTTAAAAAATTTCCTGTTCTGGTTTTCAGATGAGAAATTGGACTTGAATGATAGTAAATGGGAAGATATTCATGTTATTACTGGAGCACTCAAAATGTTTTTTCGAGAATTACCAGAACCTCTTTTTACATTTAACCATTTTAATGATTTTGTTAACGCAATTAGTAAGTATGTCATTACACTCAATTTTTTTTCTACATGTTGAAAGTCCTCTGTACCGATTAGGCCACTGCATTCTGTTTGATCTTTCTTTTAAATTATTTCAAAGGATTTTTTTACTTCAGAAATTTTAAATGTGACCACCAGATGTCACTGTGTATTACCAAATGTCAGTTTCTAAACTATGTCACTGTTTTCAATTTCATGCATAATCTCTCATTATTATGTTTTTCTTTTTTTTCCTTTTCTTTTCTTTTTCTTTTCTTTTTCTTTTTTTTTTTTAGAACAAGAACCAAGACAGCGAGTCACTGCTGTTAAGGACCTAATCAGACAGTTGCCAAAGCCAAATCAGGATACAATGCAGATTCTTTTTAGACATCTCAAAAGGTAAGAGGTTCACCACAGAGAAGAAATAGTAATTAGGGAGGAAAAAAAAGAAAAAGATAAGAGAAATGCATGGTTATGAGGTGTGGTATAGTACCCACGAGTCCAGGGTCCCTCAAACCCTGGTTCAGATCCCAGCCGTGCTACTTGCTGTCTTTGTAACTTGAAAAAGAGAACTCCTTTGGGCCTTGTTCCTCATAGGTAAATGGTCTGGTATGAAAAATATTTACTTAAAGTAAATATTATATGCGAAGCATTTAATGCCTAATGTGTAAGTGCAGAAATTGTTAAGTTTATTAACCTGAAGATGAGATCTTGGTTATTAAATGAGGACTTATTAAATTACCTTAGAAGAAAGCCATCATGGCTTTCAGGTTACTACGTAGCCTTTTTAATAACTGATATTTGCCTTCTGACAACACTAGAATGGTAAAATATATTATCCCAATGAAGGAAATTTAAAAACAAACAGACAAACATAGAGTTAGTAAAAATGAAAATTTAATCTCTGTATCCTAATGAAATTTTTTCCCCATCACCCTAGTGGAGTAATTATTGTTACCTGAATTGTAGTTCATACTTAAGTCTGTATGTTACTTTAAACACTAAGCTGAAATATCACACATTTTAAGTTTGTTAGAATATGTATAATTATACCTTTCAGCTGTGTTTGTCCAAAAGAAACCTTCGTATGATGTTTGGACTGAATTTAGCTTGTATGTATCTTCGGAAAATTAGCACTATTTCTCATTTCTAAATGCAAACTGTTTATAGTACAATTTGAAGAATTTTTCCTCTTGTATGTTTTATTTTCTCTTTTAACAATTTATTTTTCCCCCCTTAGAGTTATAGAAAATGGAGAAAAAAACCGAATGACCTATCAGAGTATAGCAATTGTTTTTGGTCCCACTCTGTTAAAGCCAGAGAAAGAGACTGGTAATATAGCAGTTCATACTGTCTACCAAAATCAGATTGTAGAATTAATTCTACTGGAAATAAATTCCATCTTCGGGCGTTGATTCTTATTGAAGACAACCTGTGGAATAGAAGCTGGATTCCATCAGATTTCAAACCCTTATATATGATGTATTTTATTTTTGGACCAAGCAGTGACTCTTTGATTTTGCACTTTTTTGAGGGATCAGAAGGGAATGGGAGAGTCAAGATGTGTGTTAGGCCCTCATATTTGCTGCTTTGTTGCAAGTTGATACAACTGTGTGTGATTTTTGAATTAATTTTATCCTGAATGTTTGCATTTCATACTCTGAATTTCAGTAAAAATCAAAACTTGTGATTCTAACCAGTCGTATACACTGGATAATTTGGTAAGAAAACTACATTTTTTTTTCTCAAACTGGATAATGTAGAATTTCTTCTCATGTTTCGTTAGATTCATCACTTGATAGAACAGTACTCACTATCAGTTATTTTGAAGACACTCTTGGGCATTCTAAACAAAATGAAGTATATCCTTTTTGAAACCTGTGTATTTCTTTTTCAGGGTTTCTGCATGCAGTGGCAGTCTTAAGTGCTGCAGTTCATTATAACCCAGATGTAATCCCTTGGCGAAGGCTTGCCACCGCCACTGTGTTGCACACCATCCTTATTGGATGGATGTCTTAGTCGCTTGTTTGGGCAGCACACTAATATTCTTAACACACTGTGATATACTGGAGTTTAATTTAGCATAAGTCAGTTCAGGGTATTTTGGGGCTGTCTGTGCTACGCTGATTTGTAGCTAACAATCCTAATTATATCTAGTGCCGTACTGAGTTCTTGGTATGACCCTGTGGAAACAGACATTATTTGATGTAAATATAAGCTAAAGACTCAATGTCCTTTAGCTTATGTATATAATTTTGTTGTATAGTCTCAGAGTACATTCTAACCTGACATTTCTAATCATGATATTGGTAATCTTTTCCGTGAATATTAGGTTTCCTCCAGAAATAGGCTGTTATTTGAGAAACTTAACTGTGTGCACTTTTAGATTTTAATTACATTTACAGGCAAATCACTGTAATGCAAATGGTACTGGAAAAATACTGAATAGACTTGCTAACTGGTAAATGCACTACAAGAGGAACCTTTTAGATAATTTAATATGTACAGAACACATTAGAAAAAATTTATTACAGAATTCTAACTGCAGTATGAATAGTGGAAACCCATATGTAAATTAGATGGATGTCAAATGGAAAATGACATTGCTAAATTTGAGAATTTCTTTTTACATTACTAATGTAGATTGATTTGTATAATAAAACAGGGTTTGGAAGGTTTTGTTACAGAGAGCATGGTCTGTTGAAGATATTTTAAGATGTATTTTTCTAGATTAACTGATGTATATGAAATGTCTAATCTGAATAAAGAAAACTAAGAGGTTTAGAAATTTTCCATTGGAAATGTGCATTTTGGTTTTTAATTTTTTTTCTTGTTTTTGCATTTACTGGCATACTCTTATACCTCATTTTTAAAAAATCAACTGAATTCAATATTTCCTGTGGTAAATATATTTTCCTTATTTTTTCACACCTTTTCTACTCCCTGCCATGTCAATACCTCCTCCATTCTCCCCCCTCCAATTTTTATTTCTTCATCAATATTTGAAAGTGAATGATTTGTGACCAAGACTCCTTTTCTTAGAATTGCATTTGTAATTTACAGATTGCCTTCCTTGGGAACAAATAGTTTTTGTATGATCTGTCTAAAAATCTCTCACCTGAGTTTTGTGGCAAAAATATTGTTTGTTGTTGTGGTGTTGTTAAATTGGTAACAAACCACGCTACTTGATAGCTATGGAAAGCAGATTGTTTTGAGCAGGGAGAGAAAGTCCCCAAATGAGAATGTTTATATTTGCCTAACAATGTTTTGAACAATACAATATGCTTTAGAACTGGCCTATATAGTGATTGTATGCCAGCAAAATTATTAGACTCAAACCAGTGATGCTCTTTCTCTTGGTAGCTGTGGACATAACGAAGATTAAAATTGTCTTGTGTTTCTTGTTTCAAAGTACATATGTGTGTATGTGGAGTCTTAAATGTTTTATTAGTCTACAGCTAATTAGTTTATTGTAATATTGTATGTACGGTGAGATCAGTGTCTTGTGTTTTCATCCTTTGTGAATTAAAAATTCTCACTTTTTTTTGTAATAACAAAACCAGTAATATTTTCCTGTCTTGACAACTTGATTTTTAGTAGAAAATATATTAAAGGCTGAAATAAATTGTCAGTGGAATTTCATTTGCTAATAGGCCTTCCTTCAGAATGTCATTTTAGAAAAGTAGTTGGAAATTGAAAGAAATCGTATATTCACATAAGTTATTACATTTAATTAGAAGAAAAACACTTATTTAAATTTTACAACTGTAAGGAATTTTACCTTTTACTCTGGAAAAATTATGTTACCTTTTAGTTAGAGGCAACTCTGCATATTTTTTTTCTTATGGGAAAAGCACAAATGGAATAATTAGCCAAACTGGGCTTAGGCAGATGTGTTACGTACACATACACGTGGATGTGTATGTAAATGTGTGTGTGTGTGTGCGTGCGCGCGCACGTCACTGCTTACCTACAGATGAAAACTCAGTAACAATGGCAGATACCTGGAGACCTTTGTGCCTTTTTAATTCCATGCCAGGCTTCTTTGTAAGGCTGTAATACTAAATGTAAAGATAGCAGTGAGAGGAAAAAGTTATTCTGTAATTTTGCTAAGAGATTCTTTTCTAGCTCGTGGGAGAGACCCTCTAATTAAATATTTAAAGTAAACATGTAGTTTCCCATGACAGTAATTTCTCCAACATCTTTAGGCATTTAAAAAACACAGAGGAGTCTACAGCATGTCATTTTAGTAAAGAAGAAAATAAAAATAGTCAAATGGGCATCATGCTCTCTCTGGCCTAATAAAAGTCAAATGCTCAAAGATCGCATCTATATAGAGAATTGAAAATGGGTAGAAAATAAGATTTTATGGAGTTTGCTAGTCTCTCTGAACTCTAGCCATCAGCTCTAATGATCCCCTTTTATAGGAAGCACGTTTCTAGTACAAGACTAGAGATGGCGTTTAATAGGGGCTGTAGCCCGTATGTTACATTCCTGGATGTGGGGCACAGTTCTGTTTTTGTTTGTTTTTTAAACAGTATTTCAATATAACTAATACAGTTCTGTTAAATGAAACTTTAGTTTTAAACCATAAAAAAAAACAAACCACCCCACAAAAAAACAAAAAGCAAATGGTGCTGCAAAACAAAATCAGCAGCCTTACAATAATGGTGTATTAGAATCTATTGGAAATTCACAAGCCGCAGACCCAGGCCAAGCAGAGTCAGACTTAGTATTCTAGAGAAGGGGGAGGTACAGAATGCCTAATGAGACATTCTGTAACTACTAAAGACAAGGGACTTCTCCTGAAGAATCTCAATTAGTCTTCTCAACTGAAGTTTTGTGGGCCAGTGGTGGCTGTAAATATATTCAGCTGGATAGAGCTTTTACAAATTAGCCTTATGTGAATATGGCACTTAAATGAACTCTTTCATTTCCTTCATTGCTTCCCTTCTCCCACAGGAAAAAAGGAAAGAAAAAAAGCACTTTCATGGTACTCTCATAAACAGAGCACTTGTAGAACAAGGTAACTGTTTAACAAACCACTACAAAATGTATTTGGAATCTAAGGTCTGATTTCTTACTTTTTCTCATCAAACCCCCCCCCTTTATTTTACTTCCTCTCCGTGTTTTCAGAAAAACCGTTTCTGGTAAAGATTTTTAAATTGTTAATGCTGGTAGCTGAATCAGGTAGTTCTAATAGTTGTGGCTCACGTTGCAAGTAGCATTGAAACTTGTGAATCTTGTAATGTTGATAAAATTCATAGTGACATCAGAGCAACAGATGAGGCTGTGACAACTCTTATCAACAGGGCCTTTGCAGAGGTGGACCTCAAACTCCATCAGCTCATGGTGGAGTGACTGGTGAACATTCTGCATAACATTCGAGGCCTTCTTTCTCCTCCTGGGCATTTTGAGAGATTGTTTATATTTAGGCAAGAGAAATGGGACTCTTAGACACTCAAGTAAAACTGAGTCTCATTGATTGATAAAGCCGGAAAGAACCAATAGGGACCCTCCCATTCATAGCCTTACTTTATGGAAGCACAAAAGGATAAGCCTAAAACTGAAGGGAAGAAATATCTTGGTTAATTATGTCTCTTTAAAGTTTGTGATCATTTATGTAAAGCGTATCTGGCATATTCAAATATCATTTGAGGAAGAAACTAGTAACTTCTCTACATATTGGGAGCATCTGTTTTCCAGCTAAGTAATTTTTATTTGTGTGGCATATTGAAACTTCTTTTATCGATCGTGTACATCTGTTATGAATATAGATGTAGGTGGCAGGGGGGTAGGTAGTCTCTCCCAGTTTTAGTTGTATAAATAGTAAACCAGAATCCCTCTCCTTCCCCTGGCAAATCATGACTTCAGTGGTTCTTTTTCCACCTGCTGACATTCTGGACTGGCCGTTGTGTTCATTAATCTCTGTTTAATATGGATATCTGCTTTCACTTGAGTTCTGGAACTGTACTGTCCAATATTGTAGCCACTGGCCACGTGTGGCAACTTAAAATTTCATTAAAATTAAATAAAACATGAATATCCAGTTAGTCACAGCCACTCTTCAAATATTCAGTAGTGACATGGAGTTTATGGCCACCGTATTGGACAGTACAGATACAGAGCATTTTCATCCTCACAGGAAATTCTGGACACTGCTGTTACAGAAGGTTGGTTGTGAGGAATAAGCAATAACAAAATACAAAATTCTTAAAAAAAAATACATGCTCTAAAGCGTTACATACTATTTCATAATTCTCCCTCATGCTTGTCTCAAGTACATGACACTAAAAGAGTTTAAAATCAAGGAATATTTGTCTCATTATATATGTCCCATTGGGGGGGGCTGGAAGGGTGCTAAATGTGATTTGACTTCTCTAACAGCTCCATTAAAATGCTTGCAATTTGGTGAAAATCAGTTTGAAACTGTGGCCTAAGAAAAGCTTCAGTTGACATTGTTTTCTGGGAAATGTAGGAATGCTGTACTATGAGATAATATTTCTGAGACTGTGTCACAGTATTCTTATATTTAGATATTAGGAATTTTCACCTTTGTGGGAAAGATTTTCTGAAATCATATTTTAGAAACAATAATAAACAAAAGAAATTATTCTAATTAGCGCATTCTCTTGAGATCCAAGTTCCCTCACCTTGTATTTACTTATGATTTTTTAAAAATTTTTATTTGTCAGAGAGAGCACAAGTAGGGGGAGCAGCAGGCAGAGGGAGAAGCAGGCTCCCTGCTGAGCAAGGAGCCCGATGGGGGACTCGATCCCAGAACCCTCGGATCATGACCTGAGCCGAAGGCAGATGCCTAACCAACTGAGCCACTCAGGTGTCCCTACTTTTGATTTTTAATAGTGCCCTTTATGAGGTAGTGGAGGTCTTGAAGAGCCTACTTACAAAATTTCTCTCTAAATGAGAGTGACATCTAGCCATGGATGTAGGAAACGTTTTGATAGTCTCAAGTCAGTCGATCTCACATGATTTCACCAGATGCTTACTCAAGCGCGAACAGTGACATGGTACATAGATTCCATAGACTAGATGGTTATTAGCATTTTTCATTTTTGTCTTTATCAAAATGTTTATTTTAATGGTCCCAGGCAAGATTCTTTCAGAGATGGTACTGTTGTGCATAGTTGACATATATAATGCTCTGGTTGAAGAAAATGCTACTGTTGTATTTTCAACCTTGTTGTAAAGGCTTACTGTTAATAAGTATCTTAATATTTCTAGGTAGTGAATTTAATAGTTTGTCGCTTATTTTCATTAACCCAGCCCATTGACAGAATGCTTCAGTTCAGACTTAAGCAAATCATAGGGTGTGAAAGCTTTGCCATCTAGTGAAGTTAATTCACAAAACCCTCTTCCCATCTGCTCATTAAGAAGTACATTGGTATGTGAAATGCCTCTTTCTGTGTCTTTTCTTCTGCCTTCCTTTTATCTCCCCTCCCCTCCTCTGTCTCAGTAGTTGCTGTTTGCTTTAGAGGCCCAGATGAGTGGCTACTCAGAGAAGCTGTTTTGAGACTTACTTGAGGTCCTGGTGTCCAAGGTATCCAGGTTTCCCAGAGGGGAGTTACACTTAAAGAGGAATCAAAGGCCTCTAGGGAAGCCAACACAGCTGTGTCAAGGAGGAAACTAAACCTTTTATAAGGAGCAATCCCAGTGTCTTTGGATGACCCAGTTCTGACTGTGAGGTTCCCGGAATTCAACCCGTTATGTTAGCTGACCAGATGTGATGTAACATTTCTGACATCTGGCTGCATCTTATGACTGCCCTCTCTGATCATGTCCTTGTCTCCTGACTTGTTATATTAGCCAAATGGATTGTCTGAGCATTGCCAAAACAGTGACAACCTTCTTTACCCATCTTATCACCCTAAAGGACTATAGCATATCCAGTTGGCATGAATGCTTTTACAAAGCTGGCATCAAACAATATGCAGTTGCTGTTTTAAACGTTGGGTAGTACTGAGACATCTCCCATTGAATAGGAGGTTGGAAAGAGTTAATACAAGAATCTGCTAAGAGCCCATTTATTCATTAAACAAATTCAGTGTATTTGTTTTAGGTGTTAAAGCATAGTGTTAGCCTTTGGGGATAAAATGGTAAATAAAACTGGTGGAATCCCTGCTTTTATGTTTATAGTTTTGAGAATGGTAATATGACAGCTAGTATATATTTAATTCTGACATATACCTGTTTCAAGTAGGTGCATTCAAAATGGCCAATCTCAAGTAGTTTTATTAGTGTGCCTTCCAAGTTGGCTGTTTGTGTTGTCATGCCAGTCTATTGAGATTGAGCTAAGATTTATTGCTACATAATTGGGTAGCATGTTAAGAATGACATACTTTTTTTTTTTTTTAAGATTTTTATTTATTTATTCAACAGAGATAGAGACAGCCAGCGAGAGAAGGGAACACAAGCAGGGGGAGTGGGAGAGGAAGAAGCAGGCTCATAGCAGAGGAGCCTGGATGTGGGGCTCGATCCCATAACGCCGGGATCACGCCCTGAGCCGAAGGCAGACGCTTAACCGCTGTGCCACCCAGGCGTCCCAAGAATGACATACTTCTTGAGTACTTGTTGAGGTGAAGTAAGGTGAGTTTGTCAAATACAAGAAACGTTGAAGGCTTTGATGAAGCATAGTTTCAATTGATGAGGCCTGGTTTGAGATCCAAACAAATGGATCATCCTGGCATGACACAGTAAGATGTGAAGTGGAACAGTTTCAACGAAAGTGTTAGGAAAAGCATGGACTTAATAACAGCAGTTGTTCCACAAGAAATCCACATCATACTTCTGTATAAAATTAAATACACGGAGAGGATTCTGGGAAGATGGTGGCAGGGACAGAATAGTTTTTCAATTCACACATTAAAACAACACATAATCACATTGATGGTAAAACTAGGTAATGAGGCATCCTCACAACCCTCCAGATACTAGTAGGTGAGATTAAAGCACCAACACCTCCAAGACCGGCAATGATACTGGTGTCTCAGAGGAACAAGAAAGAAGCAACAGGGTAGCATCTGTTAGATCTGAGAACAGGAAAACCACAATATAACCATCAGGACTTAAGGGGCTAAAACATTCTAGCCTCTGGGAATTCTCAAAACCAACTAGTCCAAGCTTTCCTCCAGGACAAGTCACATTGAAGAAAGGTTGCTGAGAGTGGAATCAAAATTGAACAGGATAGGGACAATAGACCAAAAAGATTGTCTAGTTCAAAGTGTGGAAAGGAAGTAGAGCCAAGAAATCCCAGGAATCAAGCTGTCATGTTTTTTAACACAATGCAAAAACAACACAAGAATGAATCTGCTTACGAAGCTTTTCTGAATCCTATTTCAAAAGTTCAAGAAAATTTATTTTATACAAAAATGAACAAAATAATAGTATCAAGGCCAAATCCCATATAAAACTATAAGAAAAAATGAGCAGAGTAACATCTGTGTGGAAAATGGAGGCATGCCAGAAAACACATGCCCACAAAAGAAAACTGTAACCTATTATTGCAAAAGGAACTCAAAGTCTTAGAAATGACGTAAGACATGAAAGAACAACATAAAACAGAATTATAAGAAATAGCTTGACAACGCAGGAAAGAATTAGAAATAGAAGGAAATATTTCAGAATTGTAAATAGAAACATAAGAGCATATAAATAAAACAATACCCTAAAAGGAACAGAAGGTATAAAGAAGAAAAAAGATTATTTTAAAAATTTTTAAGAAAAAATTTTTGAATCAAAGATAAAAGGGTTTTTTTAAAGATTAAAAAGTGTCATTGAAGATAGGCAAAGAAGATTAAACATGGAATTACCAGGAGTTCATAAAAAAAAAAAAAACATTTCAAGAACCCCAGAATTAGGAAAGAAATTGAAATTCTGTTTTGGAAAAGCACAGCAAATAACTAATATTGACCTAAAATAACCAATACCAAGACATGGGCTAGTGAAATTATTAGACTATTAAGAAAAGCAAATCTTTTGGGCATCTGTTTAAAAAGGGCATGTGATTTGTATTACATTATGAGAATTTTCAAAATTATACTTTATACAAGATGAAAATGGGGAAGTATATTAAGATTCAGTTCAAGTGGAATAGATTGAATAGGAAAGGCAAGTTGTGTGATACCTAAGTAAGATATTTATAGGGAAATATATGAATCTAAGGATTGGAAGCATGATGAAGAGCATTTAAGAGAAAAGGAAATGTGCAGCACTTTAGTATAATTACATGATGCCATTTACCTATTTAGAAAATCTGAAAGAAAGTCTGCTTAATATAGATTCTATAACACACAAATAATCCATTGACTTAAGGCCTTCAAGTATCCTGACATCTGAAAGTGTCTTTTAAGCTATATTCAGATTAAGACGTACAAGGCATACATCTCCAGCAAACAAAATAACCTTCAAATAGGGAAGTATGAGATAAGTAATGTAGAGAGATGATTGCAGAACAAAGAAAAGCCATGAAAAGTTTTAAACGACCCTATCTCCAGGACCAGGCAAACTACATCCCAGTATGCTTCTGCTTCTTGAAGAAGTTGCAGATGGAGTCGAAAACGTGCGTCAGGTTTGATAGCTAGTAGAGAAAATATTCATAAATCTCAAAATGGACAATTTTTTCTGAAGTTAAAAAACAGTTGATGAATGCTGTAAATACAATCTTGGATTCAGCAAAGACTTTGATGAAGTTGTGCACGATGTCCTGTGGATAAAGAGAATAAATTATCTTCTGTTATTTTTAGAGAAATATCCAGCTGTTGAATAGTGAGAGTACTAATGAAGTAGCTTGGTGATATCAGAATACTTTGGAGTGACCAAAGACTTTGTCTTAATACCATGTTGTTAAAATTTTTCTGTTAATGGGGTGCCTGGGTGGCACAGCGGTTGGGCGTCTGCCTTCAGCTCAGGGCGTGATCCCGGCGTTGCGGGATCGAGCCCCACGTCAGGCTCTTCTGCTGTGAGCCTGCTTCTTCCTCTCCCACTCCCCCTGCTTGTGTTCCCTCTCTCGCTGGCTGTCTCTCTCTCTGTCAAATAAGTAAATAAAATCTTTAAAAAAAATTTTTTTTCTGTTAATGACTTAAAGCATTAAAACCTGCAGATAATACAGAACTGAGAATATTAAGCAATGTGGCTGACATAATATGCAAAATTACATTAATACATTTATGCTTCTGGCTGCTGTGGCAGATTAACTTGTATCAGATGAATCTTCCAGCTGAGAACAACTAGAAAACCTGGATAACCTTTTTAAGCATTATTGGGGTACAATTTACATGTAATAAAATACACCCACTTTAAGTGTACAGTTTGATTAGTTTTGACAAATGCATATACCTGTGTAAACCACTACCACAGCCAACATTTCATCACTCCCAGAACTTCCATGTGCACACTTTCAGCCAATATCTCCTCTACCCCTGGTCCCAAGCAACCACTGATGGGCTTTCTATAACTATAGATTAGATTTGACTTATTCCTGTTTTATGTAAATGTAACCATACTATATTCACTTTTTTCTGTTCAACTTCTTTGATTCGGCAGAATGTGTTGTGATTCACCCAGAACCTATGATGTGTGTATCACAGTCTTTTTATTGCAGAGTAGTATTCCATTGTGTGTCTATACCACAATTTGTTTATACATTCATCTCTTGAAATTTATTTTCTGTGGAGAGGGAAATTATTGGGAAGGAGGCATAAGAAATGATAAAATGTGCCATATTTTGATAGGGGTTATGGGTTATGTATTTGTCAGAGTTCTTTGAACTATTAAGGTCTCTGAATTTCCCTGTATGTAAATTATACCACAATAAGGAAGAGGGCAAGAATATGTTTACAATTTTAAAAGTAATTTACCCTCTATGTGGGACTATATGATTATCCAGAATACTTCACAATTTTAAAGAAGTAGTGTTTGGCATTCAATAAAAAGAATAGAGAATACAAAAATTGTTGAAAATCAATAGAAAAAACAAACAGTTACATGTGAGTTCCAAATATTGCCGCCATTGTCCTTTACAAAAACTGTGATTAGCATGTTCAAGACATTAAATGAAAAGATAAAACATTTCAGTAGAGAACTAGAAATTACAAGATTTAAATGGAAATTCTGGGACTGAAAAATACAGGAACCGAAATTAAGAACTGTAAAAGTGAGCTTACATATGAGACACAGCTAAAGAGAGAATTGTGCCTGAAGATATGTCAAAAAATACCCAAACTGAAATTCGGAGAGAGAAAAGGATAGAAAATAAAGAATTGAACAAAAGGGTTATATAGCACATGGTGAAAAAAATTTAGCATACATGTAGGAGTTCCAGGCAAGGTGAGAGAGGATATGGCAGAAGCATTATTTTAAGAAATAATGGCTGGGAATTGTCTAAAAGAGATTGAAAATCGGAAAGCCATAGGTTGAGGAACCTCTACAACCAAGCAGAATTAACACAAAACTGCATCTTAGGGCATCATGGAGAAACTGCCAAAAATTGGAAAGAAAGAGGACATATTACCTTCAAATGAGCAATAGTAAAATTGTGGACTTCCCAATAAATATAAAGTGTAAACTGCCAACCTAGAATTCTATACTTGTGATATTGTGACTTATGAGAAATATGTATTTGGTCATTTTGAATGATCAGACATACATTTCTCATCTGTATTTGGGTTTTGCCCACAGTTCCTGCTTCACAGTTCCCCAAACACTTGGGATTTCTTGAACAATGGGAGCATTTTTTGTTACAATATTCGGTCTCTTGTCCTCAGTTCCTGAAATTGCTTCAGAGCCATAAAGGTGAAATGGAGGTCTTCATGACAAGCCCCTTTCCACCACAACTGGGTTTATGTTAATGAATTGACTTGGAGCATGGGAGGACGGGAGGACGGGACTGGTTGCCAAGAGAAACAACCATGTGATTAGAGGGTTGGAACTTTTAGTCCCACCACCCTCATTTCTATGGAGAGGAGAGGGGCTAGAGGTTAAATCAGTCACCAATGGCCAGTGATTTGATCATTTGTGCCTATAAAATGAAACTGCCATAAAAACCCAAAAGGACAGGGTTTGGGGAGTTTCCAGGTTGGTGAACACATGGAGGTGCTGGGACAGTGGCGCACCTGGAAGAGGGCATGGAAGCTTTGTGTCCCTTCCCACATACCTGCCCAATGAATCTCCTCCATCCAGCTGTTCTTGAGTTCTATCTTTTTATAATAAACCAGTTATTTAGTAGGTAAAATGCTTCTCAAGAGTTCTGTGAGCTGCTCTAGCAAACTAATCAAAGGAAGGAGGGGTCATTGGAACCTCCAATTGATAGCCAGTCTGCCAGAAGCCCAGGTGATAGCCTGGGCTTGCCAACTGGTATTTAAAGTTGGAAAGGTGGGGAGTCTTGGAGGATTGAACCCTTAACATATGGGATTTGACACTATCTCCTGATACATGGTGTCCAGTAGAACAGATCAACAGAACTAGAAGCTTGTTCTTTGAAAGAATAAATTTGACAGACCACTGGCAAGACTTACCCAAAAGAATAGAGAGAGGACCCAAATTAATAAAATTATGAATGAAAAGGGAGTGGTCACACAACACCATGAAATTGGAAGGATTATTAGAAACTTTTATCAACAGCTTTATGCCAATAAATTAAGCAATCTGGAAGAGATGGAGGACTTCCTGGAAACCTATAAACTACCAAGACTGAAACAGGAAGAAATTGCCTTTTAAGCAGTCCAATTAATTATGAAGAGATTGAAACAGTGATAAAAAAAAAAAAACACCTTCCAAAAAACAAAACTCCAGGACCGGATGGTTTACCTGGGGAATTCTACCAAACATTCAAAGAAGAAATAATAATACCTATTCTCCTAAAGCTATTTCAAAAAATAGAAACAGAAGGAAAGCTACCAAACTCATCCTATGNCTACCAAACTCATCCTATGAGGCCAATATTACCTTGATCCCCAAACCAGGCAAAGACCCCATCAAAAAGGAGAATTACAGACCGATTTCCCTAATGAGCCAAAATTCTCAACAAGATCCTGGCTGCTAGAATCCAACAGTACATTAAAAGGATTATCCATCATGACCAAGTGGGATTCATCCCTGGGATGCAAGGG
>NC_048232.1:27908315-27988045 GCF_002007445.2 Ailuropoda melanoleuca | reverse complement strand
AAATCAAAACCACACTAAGATACCACCTTACGCCAGTTAGAATGGCAAAAATTGACAAGACAAGAAACAATTGTTGGAGAGGATTTGGAGAAAGGGGATCCCTCCTACATTGTTGGTGGGGATGNTGGAGAGGATTTGGAGAAAGGGGATCCCTCCTACATTGTTGGTGGGGATGCAAGTGGGTACAGCCACTCTGGAAAACAGTGTGGAGGTCCCTTAAAAAGTTAAAAATTGAGCTACCCTATGATCCAGCCATAGCACTACTGGGTATTTACCCCAAAGATACAGACGTAGTGAAGAGAAGGGCCATATGCACCCCAATGTTCATAGCAACCTTGTCCACAGTAGCTAAATCGTGGAAGGAGCTGAGATGCCCTTCAACAGATGACTGGATTAAGAAGTTGCGGTCCATATATACAATGGAATATTATTCAGCAATCAAAAAGAATGATTTCTCAACATTTGCTGCAACATGGACGGCACTGGAGGAGATAATGCTAAGTGAAATAAGTCAAGAAAGACAATTATCATATGGTTTCTCTCATCTATGGAACATAAAAACTAGGAAGATCGGTAGGAGAAGAAAGGGATAAAGAAAGGGGGGTAATCAGAAGGGGGAATGAAGCATGAGAGACTATGGACTCTGAGAAACACATTGCGAGCTTCAGAGGGGAGAGGGGTGGGGGAATGGAATAGGCTGGTGATGGGTAGTAAGGAGGGCACGTATTGCATGGTGCACTGGGTGTTATACACAACTAATGAATCATCGAACTTTACATCAAAAACCAAGGATGTACTGTATGGTGACTAACATAATATAATAAAAAATATTAGAAAAAAAGAATTAAACTGTAGGACACCCCCCTGGTGTCCCAGAATTATTTGTTGCCCTGGGGAAACCACCCCCCTACTTCCCATATATTGAACTTGTGTCCAGAACCCCCTTAATATTGTTCACAGAAGAGGAAAAATAAAGACAACTTTCAGAAGAATAAAAATGGAGAGAATTTGTCACTAGTATTTTCTTGATAAACAAGATGATAAATGTAGTTTCAATAGGCAGAAGAAAAAAATCCCAAATGAAACCACGGAGACTAAGGAAGAAATAAAGTGTAGTAAAAGGTAAGTATGTAGGTGTGATTTGTGGGGCTTGCACACATGTATGTGTATGTGTATCATATGGCTAAAATGTATTATAATAATAATACAAACGATGAGAATCAAATAGAGCAAGATATTGACATTATTTAGGACGTGGTGAAAGTACTAATTTATATCAGATTTAGTTGGGAGATTTGCTGTAATGTTTGATCTCTTGTAATCAAAAGAGTAGTAAAAGAATATACAGCTAGTAAGCTATCATAAAAGAAGTGACATACTGAAAACCATAAAATTCAAAAAGGGAGGGAGAAACGGTAATGCAGGATAGGTGGGAAAAATAGAAAACAAAACATAAATTGGAGCAAAAATAATACAGAAAAATGTAAACAGATAAAATGCTTTACTTAAAAGTTTATCATACTGGACCAAACAAAACCGAAACTTACAAATATACTATTTATAGGAGTCATGCAAATATACAAAGAAGTTTAAAGTGAAAGAACGGAAAAGATATACCATGTAAACATTAACAAAATGAAGCTGTTGGAGTTATAAGTTAGATTTAAGGCAAAAAAGCATTATCAGAGATAAAGATATTCCTGTTGATAAAAAAGCTAGTCTACCAGAAAGATTATAAAAAGTCTAAATTTCATGCAGCTATTTACATAGCTTCAAAATATGGAAAGCTAGAACTGAAAGAAGAAATAGATCTATTCACAACCACTGTGGGAAATTTTAATACACCTCCCTTAACGGATGGAACATGTGATGATCAGCAAGCATATTAGAAATGTAAACACCACCATTAATGTGCCCTGATTGACATATGTAGAACACTGGACCACAATGTTAGAGTGCATGTTCATTTAAAGGGCACATGGAACATTTACCAATATTGACCATATGTTGAGCAGTAAAGAACAGTGGACTCATAGGGAGTGCTCTCTGACTAGTGTAGAGTTACACAAGAGATCAGGTCAAAGGTAACTATAAAAGTCACATGTGCTTGGGAATTAAGCAATACACTTTTAAATCACACAGAAGTCCAAGAAGAAATCACAATGGAAATTTAAAAATATTATAACTGAATGATACTGAAAATATGACAGTTTACCTCCTATAAATAAGCAAAGGACCGCAAAGTAAACCCACAGATGTAGGACAGAAGTAATGACATTAAAAGAAAAAAATAGTGTACAAGAGTAGAGATTAGTAAAGCCAAAAAATAGTCATTTGAAAAAAAACTAATGAAACTGATGAGAGAGAGAGTAAATATTAGCCCATATCAAACACAAACACAAAAATGGAGGTGGACAGCATCACAAATTCTAGAGATATCTAAAAGGTAATAAGGATTTTATGGAGGGGCGCCTAAATGGCTCAGTCGGTTAAGCACCCAATTCTTGGTTTCAGCTCAGGTCCTGATCTCAGAGTGGTGAGATCAACCCCTCGTTGGGCTCCGTGCTGGGCATGCTGAAGATCTTCCCTCTCTTCCTGCTCCACCCCCTCTCGTGTGCGTGGTTTCTCTCTCTCTCTCTCAAATAAATAAATAATAAATAGAAATAAATAAAATTTTAAAAATAAATCTTTTAAAAAAGGATTTTATGGAAATATGCCAATAAATTTGAAAATTTATATAAAATGCATAAATTCCAGGGGGGAAAAAACTTCCCAAGACTGACACAAAGGAAATACAGTCTGTCATAGACAAAGGGCTAATCTCCCCAATATTTAAAGAGCCCTTAGAAAGTGATAAGCAGAAGACCAACAAGCCAGTAGAAGCATAAACGAAGGAAGGGAATAGCAATCATGAAGGTTACAAGTGATTCATTATCAGTGGGTGCCGCACTAGTGAGAGCAGCATGAGAAACGGGATACATGCCACGCTCTTCTTTCAGTCAGTCCCAGCTCTAAATGATTCGGTTTCTGCAGACTGGAGTCCTTACTATAGCTCTATTATTACTGCTGCTGCTTTTCTTATTATCAGCCCTCAGTTTACTTTTTTGGTAGAAGGAGCTAGATTGACCGTATCAAGCCTTAGAAACTGTTTTACCCCCAATCAGCTTTGGTGTTCTTGTCATTCTTTCCACTCTCAAGAAGATGCTATCTTAAAACTCTTCTTGGATGCTCAGCTGCTTTTTTTGGTAATTGGTTAAAGGGGACACGGTAGTGAAATTAGGAAGATTTAAATTACACTTGAAATGCAAGGAATCTAAATTTTTCTTCCAAATTGTATTTCACTGTTTTTTTCAAAACAGATGGTTAGGAAGAAGAACACCCCAAATATGACAGAGATACTGGTATCTGAGGCTAATTTCAAACAACCTCCCTAATTTTGAAAACTCAATTTCTGAAAAGTCTGATAGGCAGTGAGATCTATCAAGACTCTTGTCTCAATCACTTTTGGATGAGTTTATACCGAGGCTTAAGCACCAGAGTATGTGTGACATTTATTGACCTAATCTGTATCAACAAGATTTTCAAGATCTCTGTCCTATGTTACTTTGGGTTGGGATAACTAACACAGAACCGTCAACTCGTTTTGAAAGTGACTACATTTTGCGTGACATTCAAAGGGGAAGGAGAAAAACATCTTTCACTTAGTGAATATGGAAGTGATTTGTCCAGAAACTGCCCTGTTTCCCTTCATTTCACCTAAACAGAGAGATCAATCTGCATAGATTTCTGTTTGTCACACCGGTCATCAATAAGGCACATGGTCTCTTTCTCCAAGTAGCTGAGTCTGCTTGAAACTTTAATAGTACTAGTTTATGAGCCGAACTGCTTCAAGTTTTTCTCTTAGAGAATGGTTATATTTTATTGAGAATAATTGTGCTGCCAGGTAATGGAAAATAAACATTAAACACTGATACTATCAGCCCCTTGACTTGTCTAATTTTCCTAGTTCATAATGCATTGTGGCTAGACTGATGAAATCAAACCGTTAATGGTAAATTACCTGTCAGACTGATTTGTCTGCTCTGTTTATTATCTTTGTTGAAAATACGTCTGCAGTGGGGTGTGTGTGTGTGTGTGTTGTTTTAATTTCCTGGAGCTTAAGGTAGGAGCTGGAAATGCCTCTTTGCAGAAAGTAAACTTAGTATGCATATGTTTAAAATAAAATAGCTATCTACTCATAACCTAGTTTAGATGTTCAAAATATAACCATCGTGCTCTTACTGTTTTGGATTTTTCTTGTGTATATTAATTAATCTCAGGGTCCTAGAAAACAGCAGTGGAAACCCTTCCGGTTGTCACTCTTTACTACCCGGGGGGATTTTAAAGACATACTTGCACACAGCACTGTGCGAGGCACGGGACACAGAGGGTTTTCCGCTCCTTGGGTGATTGACGTTGAAGACAGCTTTGCCATGACTACATGCAGGCCTTCCAAAGAACAAAATGGAAACTGTAAACTGATTCCAAAGTAGACTGACGTGTGAGTCTATTAAAAAACTTAGGAAACAGTACTTTTGGATCTGGAGACAAGTGGCAAAAATTTAAAGCTTTTTTTTGTCTTAAGGTAGAAAGATCATTTTTAAAAAAACTTTCATTAAATGAGAAAGAACTTTCTTTAGTATCAGCCTCTCCTCCCATGATCTTTTGGACACTCGAGGAGTGCTTGAACTGTGTGTTTGTGAGCAGAGGGCAGGAGGAAAGCAGATCTTGGGCAAGATGAGGCAAGTAGCCCCATCACCAAAGTGACCGGAACACCTCTGTGGGGTGGCAGGAGGAAGAAGGCTTGGCAGAACTGGGCTGCCCGGCAGATCCAGGTTCTTTATCCTGGGGAGTGCTGTGCTCTGGTACATTTGTTCTAGTGAATTTGGGAAGGACATGAATAAAAGGAGAGGACCTCTCATGTTCACTCCTTGATTCCTAGCCAGCCATCCAGCCAGTTAGTTCCAGAGTGGACCTTGCTGCCTCAGAGCAGTGCTGGGCCACGCGGGGCTCTGGGACGACACGGAGGCGTGGGAGTTAAGAGTGCAGGCACTGGGGTCAGAGAGACCTGAGTTCAGATCGCAAATTTCTCAACGAGTTGAAACAAATTTCTTGAAACTTTTAGGACTTCAGTTTCTCTGTTTGTAGAATGAGGACCTTAGTATCTTCTTCATAGTTTTTAAAATAAGTATTAAATGAGATAATGTGTTTGGAGCACTTTGCACAGTGCCTGGTTTATAGTAAGTACCCAAAAGTGTTCGTCATATAGCATACTTTGCTACTTCTCCACTACAGTCCTCCGATACAATTCCTTACCTTGTTCAGATGTTGGGTTTTCTTCGCACCTTATAAGAACCCTGGGAAGTAGGTGACTAAGTCTTATTATTCCATTATACAAGAGGAGAAACTAAATTTCAGGAAGATCAGTGCCTGACAAAGGGCAGTAGACAAGTGGCAAAGTTGGGACAAACTCTGCGTTCTGAGCTCTTGCAATTCAGCCATTCAAAAATAGTTTTGAGTATTTCCTATGTGCTAAATACTAGAATTTATGATGAATATTACCAGATCTATTTCCTGCTACCAAGGTGTTTATAGTCTTGTGAGGGACAGAGATATTAATCAAATAAGCCCAGTAATAAATGTCTAGTTCAAAACTGATTTAAGTGCTCTGGAAGCAAGGAAGGAAGTTTCATAAAGGTGTAATTACAAAGGGGCCTGACTTAGACTTGGGAGCAGAGCAAGCTTCCCCGAGGAAACAAACGTTCGTGGAGCCAAGGTCAAAAGGATGAGTATAGGGGCGCCTGGATGGCACAGCGGTTAAGCGTCTGCCTTCGGCTCAGGGCCTGATCCCGGCGTTATGGAATCGAGCCCCACATCAGGTTCCTCTGCTATGAGCCTGCTTCTTCCTCTCCCACTCCCCCTGCTTGTGTTCCCTCTCTCGATGGCTGTCTCTATCTCTGTCGAATAAATAAATAAAATCTTTAAAAAAAAAGAAAAAGGATGAGTATAGGTTAGCTGATCACAGAGAGAGTGTAGAGTGCCCAGGGACAGGCCAGGGGCAGGAGAGCGTGGGAGCCTCCAGGAAATGGGAGGAAGCCAGTGCCGCTGGAGGACCCAGAGACTGGGGAGGTGGTAATGGTGCTTGCAAATACTTACTGACCCTGTGCCTGCCCAGTAGGCTGGGCTCATCTGGAACCATCTTATACCAGAGTCTGAGCTTGAATTTCCCTGGGAATCTAGGCTGCAAATCCCTTCTAGGGCCAGTGGCCAGATGCGTTGTCCCTTTCGTTGTTTCCCTTGCCTTGCTTGCTAGCTGCAGAGCCATTTTGCCTGTGACCCCTGAGCTGTGAGTGCATGGGGGTAGGGGGGAGGATGGGTTTGCGCCCAAGTGGAGGCTTCCATGTAGGGAGGGTGTCCTGTTGGTTCCCTGTCTTGGTGGAGCCCCAGGCCTAGGTTTCCGGTTCCTTGCCCCAAAAGTCTGTTAGAGTAAAACCCATTTTGTTTGCCCATTTTAGCAACAGCCCTCCACGTAAAAGCAGCTGAGAGGCTCTAACGTTCTGGTACCTCTCTGGGTTCCCATTTCCCCTTAGAGTCTCGCCTGGTAGTTACTATCTGGTCAGCTTGTGATGCCTTTAAGGAGTTTGCTTCTATTTTACCCAGTATTTTTTTCCCCACCCGTGGGCAGCTTGGTCTGAAAATCTGGTGCGCCATTGAAGGGATCAAAAGTCCACCTCACTATTACTGGCTTCTTCTCTCCCAGCCTGTGGAAGCCTTATGTAATCTGAGAGTGGAATGTGTTCTCCCCGCCATGAGAAGTTAAGTAACTGAAGAACTTTTTGTTATTATGGAAAAATATACATAACACAAAATTTACAATTTTAACCATTTTAATTGTATAATTCAGTGGCATTAAGTACATTCACAATGTTGTGCAGCCATTATCAGAACTTTTTCATCATTCCAAGCAGAGATTTTATACCCATTAAAGCACAACTCCCATTCTCCACACCCCTAGCCCTTAGTAACCTCTAATCTCTTGTCTTTGTAAATGTAACTATTTCAGGTAACTCATATAAGTGGAATCATACAAAACTGGCCCTTTTGTGTCTGGCTTATTTCACTTAGTCTGATGTTTCCAAGGTTCGTCCCTGTCGTAGCTTGCCAGCAATTCCGCCCGTTTTATGGCTGAATGATACGAATCGTGTATGTATACGTTCTGTTTGTCCTTTCCTCTGTTGATGGACGCTTAGTTTTTTTCCACCGGGGGGCTTCATGAATGATGCCGCTGTGCACACCAGCGTGCAGGTGTCTGCTCAAGCCTGTTTCAGTTCTTTGGGGTACATACCTAGGAGTGCACTTGCTGGGTCCTATGATATGTCTGTGTTTAACTTTTGGAGGAACCAATAATGTAATTTTTCAAGTCACTTTTTTATGACGTGAACTTTCTCCCTGGGGCCCTCCCGACACAGGTCCTCAAAACCAATCCTCTCGGAGACAGCGTCCTACCAGGTGCTCCTGGAACCCCTGTGCTGGGCGGGTGACCGCGCAGACGCAACTTAGTGCATCTTCCGGGGCTTCGGGGAGGGCGTGGTCTGTGTCTGTGTCTAGCACGGGGCCTGGCACGATGAGTGGATTCTCTTTGATGCGCGTTTTTCCACTCTGCCTTTCCAAGGGTTGTGGCCTTGGAACACAGCCTCTGAGAGTCAGATCCCCCTTCATCTAGACTCAGTGTAGAAGCCGGCTGCGCCCAAGCCTCCGAGCTCAGCCACACCCTGTGGACGCAGGAGCCTAGGAGCTGCCTGGGTTTCTAGGGCTGAAGATTCGAGGTCTGAGGGCAGATCCTCCCAGAGCAGGGCCCCCACAGCCGAGGCGAGCCCCTGCTCGGTGCCAATCCCTGGCCAAGGCTGGGAGCGCCCACTGGCCTGGGTGCTGTTCCTTACTCCGATGAGCGCCAGTGGGCTTGGACAGTCTTTCCAGACGCTAGATCTGGAAACAGCCGAACACTTCTCTCTTTATTCCCATTAGGTTTTTCTTCCTTTTTAACAATGTGGTGGAATATACTTACTATAAACTTATCGTTCTAGCCATCTTTACTCATATAGTTCAGTGGCGTTAGGACATTCACAGTGTCGTGCAACATTCCCATTAGTTTTGAAAAGATCTCAAAAGAGATTTTGCCTTTCTAAATACTAAGAAGGGTTTTCCCTTAGGGAAGCAGAATGATTTTTCATAAATGCGCACAGCATTACAAACAGAATAGGTACACACCCCAAGGCAGACCCCGGGCCGTTCAAGAGAGCGCGGGGGCCACAGCTTTTCTGCCTCCTCCCCCCCTCCCTCTACCTTCCCTTCTGCCCTGGCTTCCCCCTTCCCTTTGTTTCCATAGTATTGGAAGTCAATACCACTGAGGTTGTTCACCTCCTCCCGGAGGCATCAGCATCTTTGATGATGTCTGCAGGAACAGTGCTGCTCTGTGAATAATAGTGATTAATTCCTGCCTTTGTCTGCCGTAGGTGATGGGGGTGGGGGGCGGGAAGCCAAAGCAAAACTAAAGAACTGGAGCCGAAGGCTTTATTTATGCATTTATTTATTTATTTTACCAAACAACACATTTTTAAGTGATTAACCTATTAGGTTTTATTTCAGGGCCATCGTTTCAGAGCAGGTGCCATTTCAGAAATCGTGCAGCCACAAAGCAGAGACTGCACCTGGTCATCTTGTCATGTTGGGTCCTGGGCTGGCCAGCAAGACACTTGGGCTCTGCTTTCAGCTCCATCCTCAACCTTGGGCATGTCCGTGACTTCTTTGGGCCTAGTCTCCTCATCTACAGAGTGGAAGGGATGGTGGGCTCAGAGCCCGCTGTGGTCTCTCCTGCTCCAGTGGTAAAACAGCCTTTTTTCCACCATTCAGGGAGGAATATCGCTCCTGTGCTCTGCACAGTCGTGGAATTAGAATTGATAACACTGGAAGGACTGGAGGGAGTGAATCCAGTGCCCCGTTTTGCAGACGAGTTGTCTGCAGCCATCCAGGGAGAAATGCCGTGTGGCCGAGGCCGATCCAGGAGCAGAGGCAAACTCTCCCGAGGGAACCAGCACACATGGGGCCCCTCCACACTGCAGGTTGGGCAGCCTTGGGCCTGAGTAGGCAGCCCCAGGGCTTGAGATTTCCTCAGGGGCCCTGGAGGGGAGATTGGGGCATCCCTGGGGTTCCTGGCCCACCTCCGCTGCTCAAAGCCTGGCTTTCAGAGTTGTAGGATAGCCACAGACCCCCTTCTTCCTTTCTTTTTCTTCCTTTTTACTCAGGCAGCGGGCCTGTTCAGACCCCCCAAGCTCGCAGGAGCCTTCCCAGAGATGTGGGCCTGTTGTTGATTTACGGGGACATGGCTCCTCTGTGTGCGCCTGGCTGCATAACTTAACAGGATCTGTCACCTTCAATAGACTGCCGCACAGCTGCGCACAGCAGCAGCTGCCTTCCCTGCCTTTGTTTGGTCTCGGGGCTCATCTTGGCTGCGGCCGCAGGGCCCTCTCTCCTCCCGGCACCTGGATTAGCATGGACTGTCTCTGCCGGCCAAGTGCTTCGGGTGGCTCCCGTAGATACAAAGTCTTACACACCGTTTATGATAGTGACTGTGAGCAAAGGTCGTCCATAAACAGTGAGCTGTGGGTGGTAGCATTAGCTCTTAAAAATCATAATCAGCTCTCCTGGTGGCCTCTTAAACGTGTGTGGGGCTTTTCTTCTCATCCATAAAGTAGGCTACTTTAGACGGAGGCCCTGGCGCTTGGCCTTTGGTGCCTCAAATGAGTGCAATCCCCAGTCTGGGCTGGTGAGAATCTGTGTGCCCCTCAAAACACGCGTGCACACATTTTCACTCACACACGAGCACCCATGCACACTCCTCCACGCATGCGTGCATGCACACACAGACACACACACACTCCCTGGCATGCATCCAAAGTCCCCTGCCACAGGGAACGTCAGGGCCCAGGCCGCAGGTGGGTGGCAACGACAGGCTCATTGCAGATTGGACATGCAGAAACGGCTCCCCCGTTCCCTCCACGATGGCTCCCTCTCTACTTTCCAAT
Source organism: Ailuropoda melanoleuca (assembly GCF_002007445.2). Lineage (NCBI taxonomy): Eukaryota > Metazoa > Chordata > Mammalia > Carnivora > Ursidae > Ailuropoda > Ailuropoda melanoleuca. Next base: position 27,977,924 of record NC_048232.1, on the reverse strand, counting down.
CTCAGCGCCATCTACTTGTCCCCTACCCGTTCTCAGAGAACATCTGATATCATTTAATAAGGCCTCGTCCAGGGACACTTGTGTTGGAAACCCTGCTGGGCTTGTGGAGTGAAATCCCACTGAGTAGGGGGCCGGCGTCTCTGAGAGCCTAATGCCTGCTGCTGCCAGCTGGTGGTCGCCAAGTGCCACCCCGTCCGCCCTGTTCCTCCGTGGCCAACAGAGTGGACTTTGGGACAGGAGCTAAAGTTCCCTGCTGACTGGTCCAAACATAGGCAGGGCTGCCTAGAGGAAGGAACGCAGAGTTCACAGACAGACGCACCCGGGCTCGCCAGGTCCTAGCTCTTCCGATTCCTGGCTGTGAGACCTGGGGCAAGTTATGAGCCTCAGTTTCCTTATCTATAAAAAATGAAGACGAAAGAACCTACTCTCTAGGGGCTGTTAATAGGATTAAAAGAATGTGTGTAAAGGGCCAATTGTTTTATTTGGACTCAATACATGGCAGCTATAATAAGCACTATTATTCTTTTATTGTCTCTTTGGCCCAAGGCTTTGATCCTCGGAAGAGGAAACAGCAGTGGGCCACGTAGGCTGACAGACCCAGGGCTGATTTCAGCAGCAGGGCAGGGAAAAGACTCAGGTGTGGTGGACGATGGGCAACTCAGGGCTTCTGGCTCATTCCCTAACTCTCCCCAGCTTCCTCGTGCTCCCCATTGGCTCTGGTGTGTCTTGGTCTGGGACTCAGCCCTCTGCTGTGATGAGCGCAGGAAGAGAGGTGGGAGTCTGAAAGGCCATGGCCAAGGGTGGGCTGTCAGTCCCGGGTCACCTCAGATATCTGCCCTGGTCTCCCAACAGGCCTAGAACACCTGTGAAAACAGGCACTGAGAGGCCAGGGGCACTAACCAGCCATTTGGTGTCAGCCTTAGCAAGACACCAAACCAAGGCCCTGCCTTCAGAGGAGGGAAGACTGAAGACGAGGCACCTCAGCGGTGTGAGCACTGAGCAGAACCTATAGGAACAGAGTCTGGGACCCACTGCCTTGGGCCGAAGGCTCCATGTTGCCCAAATGCTAGATGCCACATTCTGGTTTAGCACGCCAAGAGCAACTCTTTCCTCTTGACATGAGGATACCAACGCACATTGGCACATGAGGAGGACAAGACATGAAGTCTTGAGGGGTTCCTTGGAAGAACCATGTTATCACGACACAGGTCATTCCCTAAGGCTGTGCTGACATAAGCCTGCCCCAGCACCGAGCCGGGAGCTGGGAAATGTGCCTGCTGACTCACACTTTCTACTCCCCCTCCGTCCGCCCAAGCACCGGGTGCCCATCTAGTTTTCAGGCGGCTCATGGCTCACCTGGGCTGCTCTCATTAAGCTGAGTCCTGACTCCGGCCCCCCCCCACCGGTCCCCCAATCACACAAGCTCATCTCGGCTGGAGTGTTCGTGTTGATGGTCAGTCGTGTCCTCTCACTCTTTTCCAGGGTGATGTGTGCCCTCCACGCCCACTTGACCCAGAAGGGCGCAGCTAGGGACAGGTGCAGACCAGCTAGGCGAGCGTGTTGATTTGCCTGTTTATGTGAACAACTGTCATATGCGTGTGTGTGTGTGTACTTTTATGTATAAATTTAAATTACCCCTATATATCCTGTTTTTGAAACGTTTACCCTTCAGTATATAGTGACCGTTTTCCCATGTCCTTATAGATCATTGGCTATAACATAATTTTTAATAACTACAAAGTAGTTCCTTCTTGTCCCCAAGGCGGGGTGCATGCAAGACAATCCACTGGGATGAGGAAAGAAAATACTGTGACTTCCTTTCATATGTATTTTTATCCAAACCTAAGACAGAACTCACGGTTTACTGAGACCCTAGCACCCAGTCTGCTGGTCCCACGGCTACCCGTGGCACCTGTGGGTCCTGGGAGGTGGGCAGCAGCACCCCATGGCGTTGTCTGATTTCAGCAAATTGCAGTTTACTGCAGTTTGTGAGTCTAGGTTAAAGAGACTTTGCCAGATTATATTCTTTGAACTAATAACCTTCATAAAATGAACAGGTGGCCTAAAAATCTTCCTGCAAAGAAAATGTAGAGCATGAGAAGAAAACGAGAAAATGGCAGACTGGAATCTTCTTCAACCCCTAGCATGAGCTTGTCATAATTCTTACTAGATTTAAAAGAAAAAAAACCCCAGTATCATCAGATCTGAAAACTCAGCCAAAAGTGTATTAATATCTTGAAAAGATTATGTGAATAATGGATACATAGTAATTTCATTCATGATGGCCTTACCTTTTTTTTTTTAAGATTTTATTTATTTATTTGAGAGAGAGCGAGAGAGCATGAGTGGGGGGAGGGGCAGAGGGAGAGGGAAAAGCAGACTCCCCGCTGAGCAGGGAAGCCTGTTGCGGGGCTCATTCCCAGGACCCTGGGATCATGACCTGAGCCAAAGGCAGACACCTAACCGACTGAGCCACCCAGGCGCCCCATGATGGCCTTACCTTAACTGTATATTATATACAGAGATAGTAGCTAATGAGAATATCACCATAGGCAAGATGTTAAAAAATAAACATCAAGAATATGAAGGTAAATCCCAACATTTCACCAATGTTTAAAGTCATACAGCATTTCAGTACTTAAACATTTTTGCTAAACTACTATTAATAAATGTTTAGAAGCTTAAGAGCCACATACCATGGCAAAACTGGCCAGAGTAAGACATGGACGAAGATGTAGGGATGAACTTAAATGTAGCATTTTGTCAGAAAATACTGTTGGAAGGTGCAAGGAAAGCAATTGCTGAATGTTTGAAGAAACAAGCATGAGAATACATAATGCCGCGTGGGAGTGCTACCACATAGTTGCATGAAAGTCCATATGTTTCCAACACGATTCAGTTGTGGCAGTTGCCAGGTTCTGCTTCAAAAACAAAACATGAATTATGCTACTATAAGCCACTATCGGAAGGATGATTAAAGGACATATATTCTCACTATTAAATGAGACTTTCAATAATGGTTAAAAAACACCACCACAAATGATGCAGATAGGGCAGCTGCTTTGACTTCAACAAGATTATTTTTTTAAAGATTTTATCTACCTATCTATCATCTATCTATCTATCATCTATCTATCTATCTATCTATCTATCTATCTATCTATCATCTATCTATCTATCATCTATCTATCTATCTATCTATCATCTATCATCTATCTATCTATCTATCTATCTATCTATCTATCTATCTATCTTAAGAGAGGGGGTGGGTGGGGCAGAGGGAGGGGAGGAGAGAATCTCAAGCAGACTCTGCACTGAGCACAGAGCCGGACTCATGGCTCGATCCCAGAACGCTGAGATCATGACCTGAGCTGAAATCAAGAGTTGGATGCTTAACGGACTGAGCCACCCGGGAGCCACGACAACAGGATTCATGAGCATCATTGCACAGATAATGGTGTAGCATGGTGGGGAATAGCACTATCCCTGGATCCTGGATGTCACAGCTCAAAATCCAGTGCTGCTCCTTGCTAGCTGTGTGACCTTGGGCAAGTTACCTAACCTCCCTGTGTCTCAGTTTCCTCCCCTGTAAAATGGGGATAATAATTGTATCTACATGAGAGGTAGTTGCAAAAAGTAAGTGAATTCATATACGTAGGGTGCTTAAACTATGCCAGACACATCATAAGTGCTCAACAAACATCAGCTGATCATTTATACCACACTTGAAATTTATTTACAGACAAACTACTACAGCAAAGAATTTGAAGCTGAAAGTTCTACACTGAATATCAGTGATGTGGTTCAGTTAATAAAATGAAGCTTTTAATATATAGTAGAATCTTTGGGGCACCTGGGTGGCTCATGGGGTGCCTGGGTGGCTCAGTCGTTGAGTGTCTGCCTTCGGCTCAGGTCATGATCCCAGTGTTCTGGGATTGAGCCCCGCATCAGGCTCCCTGCTTGGCAGGAGGTCTCCTTCTCCCTCTCACTCCCCTTGCTTGTGTTCCCTCTCTTGCTGTCTCTATCTCTCTGTCAAATAAATAAATAAAATCTTAAAAAAAGGTGTTATTTAAAAAAAATATATAGTAGAATCTTCATAATACTCTATATATTAATTCATTATTATATAAATCTCTATTATTTCTAAAATACATAAAATATGTTTATATAACAAAATACTTACCATATGTTATAATATTAAGGACATAGAGAATGAGCAAAACCTCTTTCTTAAAAAAAGATTTTATTTATTTGTTTATTTGAGAGAGAGAGCATGACCGGGGGAGGGGCAGTGGGAGAAGCAGACCCCCCGCTGAATGGGGAATCTGATGTGGGGTGAGCAAAAAAATCTCTTATGTACACAAAGGTTAGATGTGTATCTTGTAGCAAATTACTTAAGAGTTAATAAATATAAAAATGAGCTAGGAATTTTTGTGGCTTCCCATTCCCTGTTACTTAACTTTTAAAATATATAAATAATTACATGGAATTTGTCTCTTCAAATTATGGTGATGCTTAAAAAATGAATAAAACATAAAGCTTTTTGAAAGAAATAGAGCATTTTGATTTCCATTGTTACATGACCCTATTGCTGGAAAAAAGTGCAGTTATATATAAAAATTCTCCTATACCCATTTTAAAATGTGGAAACCAAATTAACTAACTTGTGTAAAGATTGTCCAGTGAAAGTTTTAGTGTTTTGGATGCATTCATTTAAAATATAAAAAAAAGACCTCCAGATTGATATGACAGAAGCAGAAAATTTCCTTAGCCTAATTTCAATAAAAATCTCTGTATACTTAGCATACGAGAATGGAAAATTAATTTCATAATTAATAAGTGTGCCCAATTATGGCTTTGTTCTATTTGTATCTGTGTCTTTATAAAAGATTATTTCCAATTATGGCAACTCTTATAATCGAGCATAAAAATATATTGACCTTTCAATTGTTGTATCACCGAGTGTTAAGATAAGATTTTAAGAAATAATGGCACATATCCAAAATCATGTTGCTCTAAGCCAAAATGTTTCTGTAGTATTAATGAGTAAAACAAAAAATTTGGAATATTGGTTACAATTTCCGTATTGTATGTCTTGTAGCTCAGTAGTACCCATGTATAACTTATTATAAACAAATACATATTCAGTTATCAGGATATGGACTCAAAAATTCTGTCTGATAGGAGTACGTGGGTGTTGACTCAAAGTACAAGAGACCACTTAACCCCCTATTGTTGGGCACTTTAATTATTTCTAATTTTTTTCCTTTTGCCACATTCCTGCTTATTTTCTGGGATAGATTCCTAGACGTGGTAATGCTTAATCAAAGAGGATATTCACTTTAGCGGAATATTTTTACATTTATGTATTACAAACTGAAAAGAGAGAGAGAGTAAATCTGTAATAATTGATATGTCCTCTGCCATTGATGAGAATGTTTGTCCCCCGTCCTTGGGTTTGTTTGCATCTGATTTCCTGCTAGTAGGAGGGGAGCGCTGTGGTCCATCTCGGGCAGTCATGGAGCCCAGGGGCTCTGGGGACGGCAGTTTGGGGCAGGTAGCCCAAGTGACCACAGACAACGGCCATCAAGGGCATGCTTTGCTTCCAGCATTTTCTCCCTGCATGACGAGCTCCCTGCGGACTGAGGGGCATGGCTTGAGTCAAGTCAGCCGGGTGGGATGCAGGATGGTGTGGGAATATGGTTGTCCTGCTCAGCGGTGGGGGTAGGAGGTCAGAGAGCAAGGTTCTGTTTCTGGAAACTGTCTGTGGGACGATGATTGTTTACGTGCTGCAGGGCCTGGGGATCAAAAGCGGGTGGAAAGAAGCCTCCTCCACTCTCAGGCCATGTGGAAAGCATTTATCTCCTGCTGGAAACCTTGCATGAGAACAAAAGCAAAACTTACAGAATGTTTTCAAGGTCCTGCATCTTCTCGTTCCTGGTCTTACTGGTCTCTCAGCCTTTTGGTAACAGAGCAGGGTGGGACTTCCCACCAGAATCGGGAAAGCCAGATTTTCCAAGCAGAGTGGGCTCACAGCAAAGTGGTGACACTTGGTCCTCCGTTCTCTGGTCCTCCTAAGCCAGCACGTTGTTCCATAGGAAGCTTTTTTCTCTGTCCGGAGGCCCAGACATAGTGCCTCCTAGTTGAAGGTGTTAATCTCACAGATGGCACTTGTATGTTGGCCTAGGATTCCCTTCTTGAGGCGCAATTCGGGAGTGGGGGACATAGGACTTGGTCAGATGCGGTTTTTTGGTACCGCCCCTTACCACGCTGGCACCTGATAGCCCCATCCTTGTGCAGGTGGGTCCTTGGGAGTCAGAGGGCCAGCCTTGCAGTGGGGGTGGGAGGGCCCTGCTTCCACCTTTCTCTGACCCCACAGGAAACCCTAACTGGGTGTCTCAGCAGCCCCATTCCCTCTTCTTTCTTCCTGGGTCCTCCTAACCTTACCCAGAGCTGGAGGGGGACCACAGAGGGTGGAAAGTCTATAGGCCCACAGAGGGGTGAATGCAGCTGTGGAGTCTGAAGAGACGGTGATTGAACTTGCCCTCCAGAGGCAAAGGACTTGGGGAGATGGAGATCACTTGCTTCATGTGATTTGTGTAGGTGTCCAGACAGCCAAAGGGACTGGAAAGCTTATTGAGGGATCTTCTAGAATAAGTAGGGCAAGAGTAATTTCTCTATTGGCCCTCTTGATTCATCTTCTCCCAATCTTCTGAGACCTTACCCTGTCTCCAGTTTGCCCAAACTTTCTCTCTCTCTCCGTGCATGTATGTACACACACACACACACACACACACACACACACACACACACTGGTTCCTTCCATCCACCCATTCCAGCCAACCAGCCAGCCATTTATATGTTTTTTCACTTGTTCCTTCATTCACGCATTCCTTCAGTCCATAAACATGAGCATGTTTTAAAACACATAGCTGCAGCTGAGGGGGTCTGCAGGCTCTGACCCACTCTTCATACAACCCCACAGGTGGGCAGGACTTTGGACAAAATCTAGTTCAGAGCTTTGCAGGTCTAGAAACTAATTTTTGCTCACTTGCAGAGAGGTTCATTCAAAAGAAGTCATAAGAGTCTGATTTGTAAACTTAAAGGCCAAAAATCAGTTGTACCCCAAGCTAGACTGGGTGTGATAACCAGTACCAGTGTTCCCTCCTGGGGCAAATTAAAGTCCGGAATGGGGATGTCGACTCAAGATAAGTGAATGGATTGCTTTTCCTCACATGAGAAGGTTCCTCTCTAGATAATGCTACGGTCCATTAGCCACATAGCAGCCAGAGTGGTGTTTACAAATGTAAATCAGATCATGCCTCTCCCCTGCTTAAAACCCTGCAATTGTTTTTCACTGGGCTTAAAATAAAATTCCAGCTCCTTACATAAGAGTACAAAGTTCTGCAAGATCTGGCCTTGTTTCCCCTTCCAACTCCACCTCCTTCCAGCCTCCCTCTGAGCACTTTGCCCCAGCCATCAGCCCTCCTGTCTCCCCACGATCCAACTGAATGTCTCAAGCTATTCCTGCACTGGGAGCCGGTATGCTCTAGGGGCAAAGGCTTTCCCTGTCTGTTTTGTTCGCCAGTGTACCCCCAGGGCTCGAATAGGTGTTCGAAGGGTTTCTTAAATGAATGAGCAGTACCAATGACTAATTGGGTAGGCTCTGCTTTGAACATGGTGGAAAAGATTTTGAACCTTGCTCTGTAAGGTGGGAAAAGATGCAGTTTAGCCCTTTATCTTCTTTTCTTCTCCTTCTCCTCCCCCCCACCTTTTCCTTCTTCCTTGGGTTAGACATCACCATGAATGTCCAATTGCTGTGCAGATGGTTAACCAGTTTGGCTGTTTGTTTTAAAACAGTGTTGGAGAAATTAGGAAAAGTTGGATTTTAGGAAGTAACCAAAAAACTAGAAGAAAACCACGGGGAGCCTGAAAGCTGTTTTGAATGGGTACACGTGGTGGGGGAGGCAAGTGGCTGCACTCCGGAGCAGAAGGTGGGCAGAGACAGCAGGGCAAGAATAGGCCAGAGGAAAGCTTCTGAGATTCGTCCCTTGCCTCACAAAAGCTTTACTATTTGATGAGGTTGTAAGGGAGTTCAGTAAATGCCTGGTGCTGGGGTACGGCCGGTGGCCAAAGATGTAGATACAGGGAACGAGGTGAGGTGGGTTTGGTAAAATGAGGAAATCTATCCTTGGATGACTGCAAGACTTCACAGGTACCAAATCCAAATGATTCTGTGTTGTGGGTTTGGATATTTGGGGAATAAGAGAATCCAGCCATTAGCCACTATACTGCTGACTTACTGCTTCCTTACTTCATCATATCACTTCCAAGCCTTTTAAGGTTTAGAAAGATCGTCAGATCATCTGGAATGCCTGCAAAGTCAGAGCTCATGTGTTGCAGAATCACTGGAATGCTTCAGAGTTTCAGATTGTGGTCAAGTTAAGGGCGGCTTCTTTTTTCAAGGAATCTACCTTGGCTGGTATCAGAAAACTCAACCCGTTGTTTGCCCTCAGTTTCTGAGCGCAGGGTTTGTACATTGCCAATCATTATTGGACAGTTTGAGAAGATGAAGAAGAGGGGGAGGCACAGCAAATTGGAGTCCCCTGAGGAAAGCAAATGGTCCCAGCTGTCCAGCATGGTGGGGTGGAAAAGACGTAGTATTTCTTCTCTGAAAGCTGGGCTGCCTCGCGCAAGTCCCCTAGCATCTCTGGGCCTCAGACGTCTTATCTGTAAAGCAAGGGGTTGCTGAACGAGATTGTTTATCGTCCCTGCCGGCTCTGACATCTGACACCTCAATCAATCCTCAGCCCAGAGCCATTCCACATCTCTTTGGGTTGGATGGGAAATTCATCTCCCTTGCAGATTAAACACCTATTGATTTTTTTCCCGTCTGGCAAAGGGGAATGAGACAGCTATTTCTTCTTCTGCAGACAGAAGGAAAGAAAAAACAAAGTCAAACCAGACTCCCTTTCGGTGATTTTCTGTTCAGGCCTGAATGCTAAGCAGCGTTGGCTCCCCGGAGGTGACTCAGCTTCCGCAGCTCATAGAAATTTGGAGTTGGAAGGGTCCCGACAGACTAGCCAGTCCTCCCTAAATTAAAACAGAGCTCCCCGGATGGGAAACGACACGGAATTAGGTAGTGATGGAACCCAAACACAGGTATGCATATAGGATGAGCGCAATCTGATGGCTCTTCGCTCCCGAAACCCTTCCAGGGCCGGCTATTAGGGACTGTTCGGGCTCTCGTATTGCTCCTTTAGGTAAATGCGATTAGATAATCCTGCTCGCGTTCTGCCTCTCTGATTGGAGTTTGCGTTAACCTCAATTAAGCCATCAGCCTAGCTTTCCCGTATAGAGAGAGCAAGGCTTCGGGGAGGAGGTGTCTCTCCACCCTTTGTAAGGAGACGCGGCCGGTGATTGGTGGGTTCGGGGAGCGCCGGAGCCGGCCACCAATAGGGAGCGCAGGGAGGCGGGGCGCCCTGGGGCGGGGCGGAGCCGCGTAGCGAAGGGTAGACGGGCGGGGGGCGGTGCCAGGGAAACGCGCGGTCGCCGTGGTTACCGCACCCCGGCTGCAGCTGATCAGTAAACACTAATTATGCTCGCCACCCAGGTGCCGGGGGGTGCGTGTTGGAGACTGAAAAACACCTCAATCCCACTCCGTGACTTTGGTATGGTTTTTAATTTTATGGCTCCGGTTCTCGAATCTGTCCAAGCGCATTAGTATTAACGTGCAAGGTTTCCCGGCAGGACTTTGATGGATGTTGCCCGGAGAGAAGCTGCTTTCCTGGGCGGAGAAGAGCTTCCCCCAGAGGCCTGGATGGACGAGTCCCGCTGTGCCCGCCTGGACCTGATGCAAGCGCTTGGGTGGTCCTTGATGGAACAGAAACATCGTTTCCTGTTTGAGTGCCTGTCGTGGCCCAGGTGGACGGCCATGGAGACAAACGCGCCACCTTCTCCAGAAATCTGCCCCAGGCCAGGGGTGCTGGGGCGCGGCTTCCCTCGGGGGACTCACGTAGAGCCCCACCGCGATACCCAGACTCTTCCGCCCCAGCGGGCTCCCCCCGCCCTCACTGTCCTGCCCGCGAGCAGTAGGGACACCAACGCGTGCATACGGACGGCTAGGGCCACTCCACGGCTAGGCCACGCCTAGTCTCACTCACGCGGGCCAGCGCGCGCTATCCTGCTCCAACCCCCTCCCGCCCCCACAGCACCCTCTAGCGGGGACGACGTGCTCCCTCGTGGGCGGGCCGACTGACCGGCTGGAACCTAGCCCCAAGCTCCCACCTTCCCCCGCCCAGCGCCCGGTCCTGCGGCTGCCGTGTTCTTGTTTGATCACCTGCTTTTCTATTTTTTCTGCATTTATGACCCTGCTGACCCCGGGGACAGGACAGCAGAGCTAGCCAATCAGGATGCAGTTATCTCTAAAGGTCAAGATAATGCCCATTTCCCAAGATCATTCACAGACTTCACAATCCTTGTTCTCAGGACAAAACGTGGCAGTCAGCACTAAATGTGACTTTCCTCCAACCAAAAGAATAAAAAACTGAAGATAAAAACGAACCCTTTTATTAGAATGTAGAGGTCAGTCTTCTTAAGTGCACACAATTCTTCTCACTTGAGACCTGTCTTCAGTCTTAAGAGAAAGCGCTGACGTGAAATGAGCTGGTCTGCGTCCCTTGCGTTCCAGGCTTGTTTACCCTTATCATTTTAGATGATTTCCCTTTTCCCCCTTTAGCTATCAAGACACAGAACACCTTATGAATTGCACCACGTAGAAAATGGACCATTTGGGGTGCCTGGGTGGCTCAGTGGTTAATGGTTAAGTGTCTTCCTTGGACTCAAGTTATGATCCTGGGGTTAAGACCCCCGTGGAGCTCTCTGCTCAGCTGGGAGCCTGCTTCTCCCTCTCCCTCTGCCTGCTGTTCCCCCTGCTTTTGCTCTCTCTCTCAAATAAATAAATAAAACCTTTTTTTAAAAAAACGGACCCATTTGAAATACATCAATTTGTAATGTTAAATTTCATGAGAGGTTAGAGTAGGTTCGAGGATGAAGGGGCTGGAGGGACAGGAATGTACAGCTAGGGAGTCACTTTCTTTCAGGTAAGGTGCCTGAGCTTTTCCGTTCACTGAACCTCCACTCATCCCACGTGTGAAATAAATGTGTTCATCATTATTTCTGTGAAAACCTAAGAGGACTCCTGGTTTTGACCTAATATCAAAACCTAAAAACCAACTTCGGCCTGGAGCTACAGGTCTCATGAAACCAACCTGACTGCAGAAGTTGTTCCTACTGCCCTTCCCAGAACACCTTCCTCTCATTGCTCTAACTCCACCTGCAAATTCCCCATCTCGGTTCACACCCTGTCAGTCCCACAGTTCAGCCCTATCGCTGCACTTGCCTCCTCATTAAGTACCAGAATAAGGGTCTGTCAGATGGGAGCGCTAGTCCAGGCCTGGGTAATAGGAGGCCTCTGGTTCCCACAGGGTCTGGTTCTAGCCTTCGTGTGGTCCTTGGTTTGTGGAGCAGTGTGGGAAGGTTTGAGGAAAAAGGAATTCATTTGTAGTCAGCAAAGAGGAATGCAGGTGAGCTAGAAAAGTTGAGCGTGGTATCCGTAGCAGCTGAGACCTGTTTGGGATTTGTNGGAGCAGTGTGGGAAGGTTTGAGGAAAAAGGAATTCATTTGTAGTCAGCAAAGAGGAATGCAGGTGAGCTAGGAAAGTTGAGCGTGGTATCCGTAGCAGCTGAGACCTGTTTGGGATTTGTCCAAGCTCCATAATAACCCTAGACAAGACACTAAAATAATTTGGAGAGCTGTGTTTTTCCCTGTCAATTTATGACTGGCCGTGTCTGGCCAAGAAAAAGGAGGTGGAGGAAACATGCCAGGAGCCATTTGCCTGACAACTCAGCAAATAGGGCTGAGTCTGAAACTGAGGCAGGCCAGCAATTGCAATTAGCGTGGAAATGAAGATCTTTTCAGAAAAGAAAATGGCCCCAGCACTTGTTCTCTATTGTCTCTTCCATCCTCTGGCGGCCACCCAGACAGCCCCGAGACAGCCCCTTGGCTCGCAGACTTGTGAATACCCAGCCAGGGTAAGGGGGAGCAGTCACCCATCCTCACCTGCTCTGCAAGGGCCCCGCCGCCTGCAGTGAAGGGAAACTCGGGGAGGCTGGTGGGAGGCAGGTCCTCAGCAGGGAGGAGGAAGATCTGCTCGCCTGAATGCATTTGGGCAGAGTTTGTTGCAGACCCCAAATCAGGGGGAGTTTAAAATGGTGTCCTCGAGGGTTTGTCTCTTTCCCATTCCAAGGTATTAACCACTAAAAAAGTACCTGCCCTCTGAGAAGGCTGGGAACTCTGAGCTCAAGTGAGAGGACAAAAGCTTAGTCAACATTTTTTTTTGGCGATAAAGAGGATAGGATGTTTTTTTCATTTTCATTCTACTTTTGTTTATAGAATGTGGGGTGGTAGGTCCTGCTAGCCTACTTTATACTCATTCTAATGAAGCCATCCATCATTTGAGCTTTTACCAGCGACAGACTCAAGGCCAAGTGCTTTGCGTGCATTCCAGTCTATCCCCGGACTGCTCCGGTGGGTGTTAATTACCCTGTGGATGGAAGAGGAACTGGATGCTGAGAGGTTAAGTAACCTACCCAGGGCCACACAGCTCCCGAGGGGTAGCGCAGGACTCAAACTGGGGATTCTGACCGCAAAGCCCAGCAGCTCTTGGCACGACCCTGAAGCCCAGGCAAGGGAGACCCGTGCCCCTCCCAGCCTCAGAAGAGGCATCTTCAGGGCCCGACAGGGAAAAGGCCCAAAAGGTCCCCGGCAAAAATATTGCGGAAACAGCCCCTGGCGGGGCGGAAAGCCAGCCAGCCCCGCGCCAGGAAGGACCTGAGGCTGGAAGGTGGGGTGGAGGGAGTGGGAGGTGGCTGAGAGCTGGGCTTTGGCCCGCGGCCAGGATTTGGGCTCCAGCGCGACCTCCCCACGACCGCTTCCCAGCCCCGGATTCTCCCGCACAGGCACTGTGTCCCTCGGCCGCCCCCAGTCCCCTCCCTTGCGGCCCAGGAAGGCCTCGAAGCGAACTCGTCCCGGGCCTGTGCAAGTTTCCCTGCGTGGGGCCTGGGTGCAGCCAACTGTTTTCCGTGGGGCCGAGCACCCAGCTCCCGGTTCCTGTCCAGTGCTACTGGGCCGTGGCTTGGGCCGCCTGGGGGTGACTGGAACGCAAACGTGGTGGAGTAGGCCCATCGCAGGAAGAATGATTAGTCATGATGGAGTGCCTTCCGTGTGCTCTGCGTTTAGAGTTTCTCCTTAACCCCACAACAACCCTGGCTGGAGGTGGGGGGTGGGGCCGGAGGTGGCAGGTGGGGTGGTCATTCTGCTGGGAGGTGTCAGAGTTGGATTCGACCTAGCTGGGACAGGACATGCAAGCTTTGGGAACTGGGGAGGAGTCAGAGAAGTTGTGGACTGTTAGGTTCTGTCAGGAGGGCAGGAGTGTGGGGTGTGGGGGCTTATGTGCACTTATAAGTGTGTGTGGTGGCCGGCCATGGGGTGGGGAAGGCAAGGAAACAAATCTCCTTCTTCCGTTTGCTCAGGCCCCAGGCCCTCGACAGTTCATAGTGATACTATCCTCAAACCATATTTTCAACCACTTTTTATCACCTCATTACTGTAGTGAAGCCATTGTGAAACCTCCCCAGGACTATGAGGCCCTCGAGTGGTCTCCGTGCCCCCATCCTTACACTCCTTTGGTCCATGTTCAACGAGGGAGCCATAGACATCCAGTTAGAACTCAGATCAGGTCATTCTTCTGCCAAACCCTCCAGGATTTCCTTTACGTGAATTGTCTCCTGCCTCCTCCCCACCTGCTGACCTCTTGTTCTAACACTGTCCTTGTCACTCCCTCTGCTCCTGCCTCAAAGCCTTGGCACTTGCTCTTCTCTACAGCTAGAATCCTCCCACCCTTGCTCCCCCATATCCACAGGGTTGTTTCCTCAACTCTTCATGTTTTTACTAAAAGGTAACTTGAGGAAGGCTTCCCTGGCCTCCTTCTCTGAAATTTAAACCACCCCTCACACTTCATATCTTCCTTTTGTCTTCTTTTTCTCCTTATTGCTTACTTACTTTACACTTTCTTATTTTTCTTATTGACCTTCTGTCTCCCCAGCTAGAGTGGAAGCTCTGTGAGGGCAGGGGTTTTTGTCTGTGTTGTTGTTTGGTTGGTTTCTTTCACTCACTACTGTGTTCCCTTGGCCTGGAACAGGAGCTGGCACACGTTATGAACTTAATAAATATTTGCTGAACGAACAGATGAATGAATGAGTCCCGCATTTACCTCATGTCATGGAAAGGAGCTAGAAACTTCTGATAGGACAGGAGGGTGGGGGAAGGGTGGGGAGCAGGAGGGTGGTGGAAGGAGACGTGAAGGAGGCCATGTGGAAGGATGAGGAGAGCAAAGACCGAGGAGCTAAAAATGAATGTCATGAAAGGCGGTGGGTGTGGGGGAAACCCCTCTGTGTCACTCATCCCCTCTCCTCCATTATCTACTGAATCATTGTGACAGGGCCCTCGCACCTGATATTATCTTGGGGAGTCCCACAGGAAGCCCTCCTGGAGATCCAGGAACAGAATGAGATACGTCAGAGACATCAGTGTGTGGAATGTAACCTCCACGGTTAGAGCTGGTAGGAAGGGGCTCCTTCTTAAGGAACAGGAGGCCAAGAGGAAGCCAAGGAGTCTCGTGGAAACCAGTTGCCATTGGCATCAGGGCAGGAAGTGTCTCCCCTCTGGTGGGTCTGCCCTGGCTCCTGGCACAGGTGCTGCTGCCCTGCCCACTTCCTCAGGGGCGCCATCTGAGACCTGCAGGTGAGACCTCGGGCCCCGCAGGAAAGTCCTAGTATGCTTCTAGTTCTTGGCAGCGGTTTAAAAAGTATAAGCTTAAAATACGGAAACGAGCCAAATGCTCATCAATGAACGAATGGATAGAAAAGACACAGTACATACACATGATGGAATATTGTTCAACTATGAGAAAGGAGAATAGCCTGCCATGTGAGACGACAAGGATAGGTCTTTAGGACATTATGCCAAGTGAGATAAGTCAGACAGGGAAAGACAAGTACGATATGATCTCACTCATGTTTAGAATCTTAAAAAGTTAAGCCTATAAAAAACAGAGAGTTAAATAGCTACCTAGGGATGGGGGGTGGTACAGAGTGATGGTATTTAAGGTACATATTGCAGAGTGTAGTAAATAAGCCACAGAAATCTAGTGTACAGTATAATGAATATAGACAATCATATTGCACTATAATTCTGCAATGTAATAAATATCACAACATTGGCAAATCCTACTACAATATATAAAATGTATCAAAGTAACAGGCTATACACCTTAAACTTGTGCAATTTTATATGTCAAATTTATTTTTTTAGGGGCACCTGGGTGGCACAGCGGTTAAGCGTCTGCCTTTGGCTCAGGGCGTGATCCCGGTGTTGTGGGATCGAGCCCCACATCAGGCTCCTCCGCTATGAGACTGCTTTCTTCCTCTCCCACTCCCCCTGCTTGTGTTCCCTCTCTCACTGGATGTCTCTATCTCTGTCAAATAAATAAATAAAATCTTTTAAAAAAATTTTATTTTTTTAAAAAAAGACAGGCTTCTTGTCCCCAGATTATGGGCTATCTGGGACTTGGAGTCACACAGGCCCGGGATGAGTCCTGACTCCAACTTTATTGTGTGTGTGATGTTGGGCAGGTCTCTTTAATAAGAAGTGTAGACAACGAGGTCTAATGAGAGCGGGCTATAGGGGAAGTAATGCCATATGTATACGAGGTGGCCGACATCCCTGTGCTCGAGAAGCCCCATCAGAGCCCTATTTTCTTTTCTGTCAGAGTCACATTCAGAAGCCAGGCCGGTGTTTAACAGTGCACTTGGGAAAGCAAGAAAGGGAATCTGGGCTTGGGCTCCCACTGGTTCTGTGTTCTGGGCAGGCTGCTCCACTCCCGACAGCAGTCTCTGTAGGAGAATGGAGGGACTTGAGCTCCGTGACCCCTTGTAGTGCCTTCCAGCTCCAGGATTCTGTGATGAGTGGTCTGGGCAAAGATCAGTTTTAATTGGGCTCCGCTGAAGGGAGAAAATAGGAGGCAAGGGCCCATCGGACTTCGCGAAGGGCCTTCTCAGAGGCCTTCTCCAGAGTCGGTGGGCATTTGCGTGTTAACACAGGGGGAGCTTCGAGGAGCTCTGCTGATATCCTAACTGCCATGGTCACTCACACGGGGGACCCAGCCTCAATCTGGCCGAGGGAACACAGGGGCATCCCTCACACAGTGGCAGCCAGCTCAGGGAGTCTTGAAACTGGCTGTGCCTCAGGTTCACCTAAAAGCAGATTCTCAGGCCCCACCTCATGCTTAGTGGTTTGTTATCTCTGTGGACAAGCTCAGGAGTCTATATTTTTATCGGTTTCCCCAGGGGATACTGATAGCTATATAAGGACGTGCATTTGCGACCCACTGGAGTATGCCATCCCCTATCCTGTAGGCTGTGAGCTGGACAGGACACATGTTCTCCTCAATGTCTTCGCAGTGTGATGACAGAAGGGGACATCTTGACTGAAAGTGTCCCTCAGTTGACGGGTGCCGCCGCCACAGATGTGAGAGCATGTTGACCAGGGTTTATGACTTGCTTCTCCGGTGCTTTGCTAGGCTGACTCTGTTTTTCCCTTTTTTGGCATGGGACTTGCCTAATTTATTAAAAATCCATGTTCCATTTGCTTGGGTGTGGATGGTGAGAAGGGTGGGGAACCAAGGAGACCAGGCTCTTGTCAGGCCCGGCCTGGGGGAGCAGCTCTTTGTGGGATGACATCACCCAGCAGGGCAGGAGGGTGAGTAGAAAGGCAGGAAGGGGCTGTGTGAGTTTCCTCGGGCTGCCATCACCAAGTCCTACATGCCGAGTGGCTTAAACAGCACAAATCTATCTCCTCAGGGCTCTGGAGGCCGGAAGTCTGTGCTCTGGCATCTGCTGGGTTGGTTTCTTCTGAGGCCTCTCTCTTAGCTTGTAGATGTCTGCCTTCTTCCAGTGTTTTAGCGTGGTCTTCCCTTCATATGGGGCTGTGCCCCAATCCCCTCTTCTTCTAAGCACACCGGTCATATCGGATTGGGGCCCACCGTGATGACCACATTTTAACTCGATTACCCCTTTAAGGATCCTGTCTCCAGTGACTGCCACATTCTGAGGTAATGGGAGGTTAGGGTTTCAACATATGAATTTTGGGGGGCACGGTTGATTCCATAGCAGGAACACATAGGGGCGGCATGGACAAGAGGAGGGGAGCGAGGGGCAGTGTCTTCCTGTTTCCAGGCTTGTCCCAGGACCCAGCCGGCCTTCCTCTGCACCAGCCTCTGCGGGCTCACTGCCTCCACACTTCCCTTGGAAGGGAGTGCTGGGCTCTCCCTCTCGTGGTTCTGGTCTCATTTATTCCTCACAAACTCCTATAAGCAGGCCATGTTTATCATTATTTTGCAGGAAAACCCAACTTCAGAGAATTTGAATGGTGTACCCCGGGATGTCATGATTGGCACCCAGACTTTCCGGCACCCAGAATAGTATTCTTTCCACAGGGGCACGGGCACCTGCTGTGCGCACTATGTCTGTGTCCTTGGCTTCCGGGGACTTGGGTGCAATGTCTGAGCAGGGCTGAGAGCTGGCTGGGGAGGGTGCAAAGAGAGATTCCCTGGCTCCTTCCGTCCCTCCCCTCTTCCTCCTTCCTCCCTTACTTCTTCCCTCCCTCCCTTTCTTCTTCCTTTCTTTTTTTCTTTTTCTTTTCTTTTTTCTTTTCTTTTCTTTTCCTTTTCTTCTCCTCTTTCTTTCTTTCCTTTTCTTTTCCTTTTCTTTCTTTTTTATGTTCCTTTTTCTTTTTTTCAGCCTTTGTTATTGTTGTTTGATCACCTCTTACATTCAATCTCTAATGGGATTCTTGGGAGAATAAAGCCCATTCTGTGTATACAGTTAAGTGTTTTCCCCTTTTTTGGCCCCATTACAAGCATGGGGCTTGCCTAATTTATTAAAAGTCCATGTTCCATTTGCTTGGGTGTGGACGGTGAGAAGAGTGAGGAGTCAAGGAGACCAGGCTCTTGTCAGGCGGGCCTGGGGGAGCAGAGCCTGAGTGGGTGGATGACTGAGCTGAGAATTAGAGAACCTTCTGGAGGAGTCGATTCGCTCCGCAAACACTGAAGTGCTCGCTGTCCTAAGCCACAAACAAGCCACAGCCTCTGCAGTCACTTCGCGGAACTAGAGAGGGAAACAGTCAAATGAATGGGCGATGCCATGACTGTGCAGGGAGTAGGGTGATGGAGATGTGCACATCAGGGCCCCGCGAAGGGCAAGATAAATGGGGCCGCTGACAGGGAGTGGGGAAGGAGCTGGGGGCTAAAGGAGTTGGGCTAGGAGCGCCGGTTATCCCTAACCCCCATGTGTGCTCGCATGCTGCTGTGTGTGTGTGTGTGTGTGTGTGTGTGTGCACACGTATGCGTGCACTCTGCTGTGTGTGTGCGCACATGCAGGCACATGCACACACTGGTCTTGTGATGCACGGCGCATGTTCTGGTCTGTGTTCCCCATGGAAGCTCTGTGGGAGCCCCAGAATGTCCAGGCCGCCTGCCAGCCCTCAGCCAGCCCCGAGGTGCTGAAACCAGTATGCTGCAGGGCGGCTGATGACCAGTGGGGAGAGATGACATCGGGCTGAAGTGTCACAGGGCTCCCCAGCCTGCGGTCACCTAGAAGACATGCTCAGCTGCTGTGAGTTTCCTGATGCATCTCTGAGTCACCAGCAGGATGGGAAGAAAAGTTTACGCTCAATCTGCAAAAACCAGAAACTAGAAGCCAGTGAACAATGATCACGAACCACCAAAGGATGGCCTATGTGGGGGCTTGAGTGTGACCCTCTTGTCACTCTGCTGTTGTATTCTGACTTGGGGACTTCGAAAAGGAGCATTTTCGGATTGCTGAGCCAGCAGGAGAGTCCCTTCTTGTCGACATGGTTCCACTAGCCACTGGGGAGAAAGTTCCCACAGGGACTGGGCCTGGAGGGCCCACTCCTGTCGCCTCCTCCATCATCTCTGCCTCGTATTCTGGGCACAATCAGCAGTGTGCCTGCAGAAAAGGAAACCCCAGGTCGCCTAAGAGTCTTGGGTAAACATCACTGTCTGGGCCCCTTAGTCAGTTGGTAAACTGCTCTCTCTGGCAAGGCCAAGGGCAGAACTGCTTGTTTGTTGGTTTTAAACCCTTATGCTAATCAAGGTGTGATATCAGGCTCTTTCTTTGCTTCCAACCAGGCTGGTAGAATTGGCGTTGGGTCCGTGATACAGCTTTGGCCCAAAAGCCAACCCCCCTGGCTCCCTGGCTTGAAGCCCCCGCCCACCCCCATTCAGTCCAGGAGCTTTGGCCAAGGAAGAGAAAAGCTGACAGGGGTGGAGGGGCTGCTTCTTCAAGAGCCGCCAGGGAGGCTCCAGACTGGTGATTTAGTGAGAAGAAGTCCCCTTGTTCATCTGTCACTTCCGTCCCTGAGGACCCCGTGCCCTGAGTCCTGCAGCCCAGCAGTGCTCCCGGCATCTGACAGGGGCGTCAGACCAGACCGGAGAGCCAGGAGGGGTCCTGCACTGACCTGGCCGGGGCCCAGAGCCCAGAGCTGCTGGGGCTGGGGAGCCGTGTGTCAGGAAAGGGCCGGAGTGGGGGCGGGCCGGGGAGCCCGGGCAGGCTGGGACGGCCGCCAGCAGACAGCTTTGTTTTTCCGTGGCAGTTTGCTTGTGATACTTCTAGTTCCCGAGACGCCAGCTGAGGGGGGGAGGGGAGAAGAGCCGGGCTTGAAAGGGACAGACTGTGGCCACGGAGAGTGGGAGCCGGTGCTTGGCACAGCTGCGGGGTAGGGGCCGCCTTGACACCCCGCCCCCTCGGATCTCTTGCATCCGCCCTTCAGATCTCGTGGCCAGGGGAGCAGATGTCTTGCTGGAGCGACTCCCCGTCCAGAGCCCCCCCTGGGCCTCCCCTCGTCCCCGAAGCGCAGCAGGGCAGGCGCCAGGCTGAGAGATGGCCTGCCAGCTGTTGGCTCCCCCGGGCGCTGGCCCCGGCCCTGCTTTGTGTGTGCCAGGCGGCAGGTGCCACGCAGGGTGCTGCCCCCTGCAGCTTGTGTCTAGGGGCTGGAGTGTGCGGGGAGGGGGCGGAGTGGGTGTTGGTGATAAGGGGCTGCTGGAAGGGCCGCAGGTTGTTGAGAGGAAGGGCAGCTGCCTCTTCAGGATTCAGGCCTAGACGCTGTCCCGAGGGTCCTCCACCAGCCACAGTTACAACATGGACAAAATACTGGGTGGACAAGTGGATCAAGTCTTGGCCTAAACCCAAGATTTCATGTAATTCTGTTTTCACTTGAAAAAAAATGGCCTCCAGCCGTGGTCTCTTTTCCAGGCCTCAGACTTTCCCAGGACAGCAAGTCGTGGAGGAAGGAGCTCGTTCGTGCCAGGAGACGTTTCTCAGGCTGTTCTGGCAAAGCCTGCTCTGAAGCTGACCCTGAATTCGGCTGGGAGCCCCAGAAGAGGCGAGTGGCTCAGCTGAACCGGTGGCCAGGACTTCCCCAGGCCCTGGCCACTTCTGGGACCACCCCCTGCCCGGACCTGCCTCCAATACCCTTCAGACATCTTCAGATGGTGGGGAGAGCAGCTGCCACTGTGAGGTCACCATGGCGACTGGCGACAGCCGGCAGCCCCTGCTTCCATCCCGCAGCGGGCAGGCCAGCTCCCAGCCCCCAGCCTCCAGCCCCCAGGGAGCAGCAGGAGTGCAGGGTCTGCCCACCGGCTGCCCTGGGGGCCTCCTTTGCCACACATTTCTCTCTGGCAGCCTCAATTCAAAAGCAGGGTTCTAAGTTGAGGCAAATGGGCTAAAAGTGTCCCTGGAGAACTCTAAGGCATTGCAAACATAAGGTGTTGTTGTTACAAATAAAATCAAACCCATTATTCAGGAGATAATAAAAACCATGATCCACCTGGTCTAGGCAGAGTACCCTAATTCCGCTCTCGAGCGTCCCTCCCCCTTGTGATTCATTCATGTGATGAGTCCGGTCTGCTGAAATCTTTGCTTTATTTTAAGATCATTTGCTTTCAATGTGTCGGAGGTGAAGGATGACGGATAGACTCCCTTCTCAGAAATCTCCAGCTATTTTTAGGCCAACTTCCTTAAGCAGAGCAACCCCAATTATTCCAAGTTCGTCTTTTTAATGACCGAACATCTTTTTTTCTTTCAGAATGACATTGACATATCTGCTCAAGAAAATACCATCGGCTGACTTATTCGGCTCTTACAAGTTCAGAGGGAGGGAAGAGGGAGAGGAGCAAAGCGTTAGAGGACAGGGCTGGCAAGTCATGTGACCCTTGATCAAGCGAGGAGAACCAGCACCCAACTTTAAATGAAAAAAAAATGCACTACTTTTACCTTTTTTGAGCGTCTATTTCCCATGTCTTTAATCATCTCTATCGCTCTTCTCTGAATCCTTTCTAGTTTTCAATGTCCTTTTGAAGGGATGTTAATCAGAATTACCCATTATTCTGATAGGGGCTCAAGTAGCTACACCGTATCATAGAAGAATCACTTCCCAATCTCGGTAAGTCATACAAGCGTCCTTTATTACAGCCCAAGTGACCAGGCTGTCGCTCTTCCTTCGCTTCTGACAACCGTAACTTCTTGGGGCGTCTGGGTGGCTCAGTGGGTTGTCATCCAACTCGTGATTTCAGCTCAGGTCATGATCTCATGGGTCATGAGATTGAGTCCTGAGTTGGCTCCGTGCTCAGTGGGGAGTCTGCTTGAGAGTCTCTCTCTCCCCCTCTGCCTCTCCCCCTCAATCCTGTGTGTGCTCTCTTTCTCTCTCTCAAATAAATAAATAAATATTTAATGATCCTAACTTGTTATTTCATGTTCAGCTTGTGGTCAGCTAGGGCCCCTAGGATTTTCGTTTTTGTTTTGTTTTCTACACCTGTGCTGAACTACCAAGTATTTTTGTGTCCGTAGGATCTCTCTGCCATTCCATTTAGCATGTTTTCACTGAAGCATAAGAAACACACACAGAAGTGCACATACATAAGTGTACAATGTGATACATTTCACCCTTGCAGCCCATGTAACCAACATTCAGACGGAGTGACAGTACATCATCAACAAGCCCGAAGCCTCCTGGTGACCCTTTACCACCTTCGCCCCCACCCCACCTCCATTCACCATGATCTTGATTGCTAATAGCATAGATTAATTTAGCCTGTTTTTACTCTTTATAAAACACAATCACAGAGCGTGCACTATTTTGTGTCTGGTTCATTCATGTTGCCACTCACTTCCACCCTCCTTTATTAAACTTACCCTTTTCATTAGTAGACCTAGAAGGATCTTGGGGTGGGAGAACCAGGGCATTTCAAGCTCAGGCCTGTCAGTGTTGACTGCAGCTAAGTAACACCCCTGTGATACGCTAGGTTTCCGAGTTAGAATTTTACTTGAACCATTTACTGGTTATTTTGTTCCTTCTACTCCTCAGAATCAACCCTCTCTTCCCCAGGTCAATTCGTACTCTTGTACCAGGGTAATCTCTGAGGACATAATGTGTGTGTGTGTGTGTGTGTGTGTGTGTGTGTGTGTGTGTCTCTGCATTAGCCCTACGGGGAATTACGTCTGTGCTTATGAGGGAAAGGATTACGGAGAGTTGTATCTATGTTTAGGGAAGGCTTCAGTTCAGATGTTCAGTTCAACATTTAATCCCTCGTTGTGGTTTGTGCTAATATGCTGTGGGCGAGACAGGTATGGGAGGTGGGGAAATCACAGGGGCTGGTCCCTTAGAGCCAGTGCTTCCCAGCCTTGGTCACAACACGGCACCACAGAGACAACGTTTATATGACAAAACTGGGGTCAATGGAGAAGATATTTTTGTGTAATGGGTGACAAAACATAAGACTGCGTTTTACACAACTCAATTACAACAGTTCCTTTTATGTATATATTTACATTTAAACAGGTATAATCTATAACATATTTAAATATATTAAGTAAATATAGAATACATGTATTTATATTATTGTATATATTTATAGTGAAGGAATCTAATAGCTCTTCCTTTTCTTTGTGTTATATGTAATGTTGGTTTGTGTGTGTATGTTTGCTGAGGTAAATAGAATTTCAAATCTAAACTCATTTATTTCGTATCATCTATTTCAGAATAAAGACATTCTAATTTGCAGAATAAACATGGCTTGTTAGAGCGGTGCTTTGTCAGCTGGCGTGGGCACCGCTAAAAGGCATATCTACCAAAATCTCAACAAAAGTATCCAATACACAGAAAGCTGGAGATTGAGCTGTGCCTGGGGGAGCTGCTGCCGCCCGCACGTGGGCCACGCCCCTGGGCACATGGAACCCCAAAGTCCTGCAGCAGCTCATGGACTGCTCGCCCGTCAACAGCAGCTGCAGCCTGCAGCGGGCTGTGGCATCCGTGGCCAGGTGGTGGAGGCGAAGCCACAGGTGTGGGGAGTTTCTCATTGTGCGTGCTGCCTGCGGGACCACGTGCACGCCGTCAGATACCACTTCCCCAGGCTGCCCTCCAAGGAGTCGGAGGTGGGGCTGCTCCAGCTGCTTAGGCCCTGCTCAGCTGCCCTGAAGGATGAGGGGATCGTCTCCCATGGCACCGTCTGCAGCATTCCGGTTGGCTCACCATTTGCAACATTATTCCTAGGATGTGTTAGTGACAGAGCCCAATGCTCCAGAACCTTCGCCTTAGTCCATTTGGGCTGCTGTCACAAAGTACGGTAGGCTGGGTGCCTTATAAACAGCAGAAATGCATTTCTCACAAGTTTGGAGTCTGGAAGTTTGAGTTCAGGGTGCCGGCATGGTCAGCTTCTGGTGAGGACCTCTTCCGGGCTGTAGACTGATGACTTCACATTGTACCCTCACATGGCAGGAAGAAGAGAGTCTCTGTGGTCCTTTTTCTTTTAAGGCCACTAATCCCATTCATGAGGGTTCCACCCTCATGACCTACTTACCTCCCAAAGTCCCACCTCCTTATACCGTCACAGTGGGGATTAGGATTTCAACATACAAATTTTGGGGGACACAAACATTCAGTCCATTGCCACCCTCCCCCAAGCAAGCTGGCTGCGCCAGTTGAGACCAGGAGAGCCCTGCTGGACAACTTCCTGATTATCTCTTCAGAAGGCTGGTGAAATGTGTCTGCATATGTGTGGCTCTGAAGACTTTTACACAGGACGAGGACGGGTGAGTCACAGAGTCAAGAGCAACGAATCAGGCCCACTCAGAACAGGTGGGGATTGGCACAGTCTGAGGGAAAATATCCATCCTAAACTCAGCCTGACCAAATTGGGCTGTGTCCCAGAGGACTGTGATAGATTATTCAAAGATTTATTTATTTGAGACGGAGAACAAGAGAGAGAGCGCGCAAGCACGTGATGCACGCGAGTGGGGGCAGGGGTGGTAAGGAGCAGAGGTAGAAGGAGCGAGGATCTCAAGCAGCCTTCTTGCGGAGCACAGAGCCCACCCTGATGTAGGGCTTGATCCCAGGACCCTGAGATTATGACCTGAGCCGATATCAAGAGTCGGGTGCCCAGCCGACTGATTCACCCAGGCACCCCCAGATTATTCAAATGGAATAATTGAGCAGAGTTTAAGAAAGGGACTATTTACAAGTGTATTGGCAGGGTTAAGGGAAATCTGCAGCAGTTAGTGAATCTTCTTGGGAGTAGATGCCATTACCACCCTTTTGCTTGAAGAGAAGAAGAGGAGGGGTGGGTACCAGAACCTGGAGAGCAAAGAGCCCTGCAGTGGAGGCCATAACCTTTGGTAAAGGAATGTGGCCCCTGACAACCTGTGATGTGATAGGAAGGAACTGAAGGAAACGTGCTATGACCTCATTGTCCTCCTGCCTCCGGTCTCGGGCCAGAGCCCACCATGGCCAAACCCAAGTGGACGCTGAAGACATAGGAGCCCATAGGTGTGCTGTGCGGAGACCAGCTTCCCGGGAACAGCACACAGAGTGGAGGAAAGAGAATATCCAGCACTTTCCACACCTTCTGCCCTTCCGCCTCCATCTTGTCCAGATGAAGACGTCATGTCCCCAACACTAGGATGTACAAAATCCCATTAGATACTGAATGACATCATACTCCCACCTGAAATCCAGAATGTTAGCCACAATGCACTTCATGTAAGGTTTGGGGGTAATAGTGAGGAAAGAGAATCAAGTAATTAGTGTAAAGGCTGCTATAATCCCCACTTCTCTACCTGGTCATGAGACCCAAGTTGATAATTGTAGCTTCCTTCTTTTACCACCTATTACCCATTCCCTAGCTCTTTGCTAGCACCTCAACTGATCGGGTTTCCTTTCCCTCATTTCTTGATGATCTGTGTCCTCGGTGGTCCTATCTTTTTGGGGTTGCCTCAGTTTTTCACTTGCCAGTAATCTAGGTAAGAGAATACTCAATGGTGGCCCATGAATTCTTGGATTCTACATCTAGCCCTTCCCAGCCTCATTGTGTAGACGCAACCAATATCTCCTTGGTAATCAGATCAAATGTCTTGGTGAGTAGCATGACTCTCTCTTCTGACTGTTGGATCAGTAGAATGAGAAGCTGAAAATGGTGAGAAGGCAGTACCAGATTCTGTCTTAACAGAACCTCAGCCGTGTTTTCTGGTTCTTCTCTTGCACAAAGGACCTCTACTGAGGCCGCTGAGCTCAAAGTTGCAGGGATCAGAAGCAAACATCCCTTAAGAGGGTATAATACTGAGGGGCCACTCCCACATCCACCCTTGATTCCCAGACTTGGGTGTTCTGCTTATGAGACAGCACTACACATTGGCTGCTGGTTTAAGGGAGTTACCACATCCAATAGGCTAGCACCCCAATTTTGCGGACTGTGGTCTTCTAGCAGGCACAATAACTGAGTCTTTGATGGGCTATTCCACAGGAATCTGAAGCCATCTGTTTCTGGGTGACAGGGCATGTTGAAAGACCACATGAATTTAATTGGAACAAACCCTCTACTGCACTTTCTTTGCACTTTTACGAAATGGTTTTCCAGATCATAGGCATTGTGATCTGTAGTGATGAATAAGGCATTCTGCAGGGAATGATGGTGCTGGTAGAGTGTTACGAGCAGGCAAAGTGAAAACAAATACAGAGTATGTATCTATTCACATAAGGACAAATCACTGCCCCAACCTCTGCCCCCCATCCCCCCTCCCCCGCCCCCAAAGCTGGAAGGGATTCAGCATCATTAACCTGTTGCTAGGTGACCGGCTATTCAGCTCAGGGAATCGTACCATATTGGGAACTCAGCACTGACCTCTGCGATGGCAGCAAGGGCATTCAGCAGCAGCACTGCTTAGGTGAACCTTGGTGAGGCAGAGACAACCGTGTTGTTGAGACTAGCATAGCTTCCATCCCAGAAAGGGGTGGGGTAAGCTGTTCTGTATGTGGTCCCAGTGATTTAGTCCCAGTCTGCCCTTGGGTAGGCACTCACATAGAACATGAATATTTTCACAACCATGGCCCATTCAGTGAAGTCTGTCCATATGCCCCTCCCCATCCTTCCTTGTCACTGGTTTACCCTCACAGAAACATCAAGAATAATGTTTGACTGAATATCAACAATGACCCAGCTAAGTTAATTATTAAATTAATTAATAAATTAACCATTGCACTGCTTGTGCAGTTTACTTGTGCCTGAATTGGTAGACACAATAATGCTCAGCTCATGATGGTGGTGCTGGTCACATAGTCACTTGGTGTCAAATGACCAGGGGCTCAGTGTCTATCAGAACCCAACGGCATGCAGGGAACTGCTTTGCCAATGGAGAACAGTTGTCAGCACAAGGGGCCATACACGTCCACCTTAGGGGTCTGCATGTAGTTCTCCTATTAGAGTTCTCCTGAGCCTACAGACAGCATTTTTTATAGTCTGTGTATGAACCTTTCTCTAGCACTGGGTCTGCTTACTCGTGTAGTCACAGACACAGAGCGGCTTACACCATGACCAGAGTATTTCTTGTACTGGCATCCCTCAAACCTGGCAGCTTGAATGGGTCAGAGCAGCGTCTACCAGGGTGGTATATGTTATTCCTGAAAACCCACCAGTCTACCAAATATTGTGGTAGGAAGTGCAAGATGTAGGAAATTGTCACTCATTCCTGACATCTTTCAGACCCTTGGGTTCCTAGAAACTTCATGATATGGAATACTTATCTCTAAACTTTCATGGGGCTTATCTCTCATCTCCTGGAATGTATGTGTCTTATTAAGGCATCTTCCAATTAGCACAATGTCACCAATGAAATACAGTGATTTTTTTTTTAAAGATATCAAAATGATCCAGTTCTGTACAATAGAGAGCAAGATAGCTGACAAAGCCTTGACATAAAGCTTCTGGTGAAAGTGAACTGTGGTCCCTGCCATGTGAAGGCAACCAGCTTTGCTGCTGGGAATTGGGAAAAAAAAAAAAGCCTTTTCTAGGCCTATAGCTGCATAGCAGGTGTCAAGGCTGATTTTATTTGTTCTGGTTAAGATACCCGTCTGGAATTACAGTTGCAACTGGCATCACCATGTGACTGAATTCTCTCCAGTCTACAGTCATTCTTTACCATTCACCTGGTTTCTTGCACCAGCCAAAGAGGAGTTAAATGTTAACGTGGTAGGAATCACCACTCCTGCATCTTTTGTGTATTTGATGGTTACACACTAATCTGTGAGATTCCCCCAGGGTTATGCTATTTCTTTGGGTTCACTATCTTGGCAGTAGGGGAGAGGGAAGTTCCATTTGGAAGGAAACAGTTCCCACTTGGAACTGCCATGATGTTTTTCATTCCATGGGTCAGGGGGCCAGTGTGAGAGTCTGTGAGTTAGTAATATTTACCATTATACATTCTGAGACTGGGAAAGTCCCAAGGGCATGGCTCCTCAGTTCTCTTGGATTGGACTTGGACCACTATTCCATTTATCACCTGATCTCCATGAGCTCACCCTCTGACTCGTGGACCTCTGTGCCAATTTGAGTCTCCCGCGGTTAGCATGAGTTCAGAAACAGAATTTAACGGTCCCTGGAAGTTCTGGATAGTACCCTTTCCCCATCCTGTTTAATGGTCTCTGGTCTTTCTGGGGAAAGATCGGGGAAGAGTCACAGCATAGATTTATGGCCACATTTCAGGTGCTTGCTCAAAGAGACCTCCCTCCACTCCCACCCTCAAGTTAAGGGATTCTGGGCCTCTGGGTCCAAACACTGGGTAAATTCTGATTCTCCACCATGATTTTTCCTACTAGATCCAGAATTGCCTTGCTTGTCTATGTCAAGCAGCACCTTAATAGTTAGGCCTGGGGACCCCACGATTAGTTAGCCAGTGCCAGAGATCTCTGGCCCAAGCATTCCAATTAGCATTCCAGTTTCTCAGCTCATTATGGTAATCGTGTCCACTGTGGCTTTGAGGCCCCTGGTCCCTACCGCACTGGGATCCCATTTTTTTCCCATTAAAATCAGGGAGTCTAATTTCATTGCAACCTCTCCCGTTGTCATTTCCTGCTTACAGAAAACAGCCAAAAGCTTTTCAAGGAGGTCTGTGAACACTTCACAATGGAATTCTTCTGGCCTTGTGAGGAGAGTATCCTCTGGCCTTCTGGGGAATGTGGTTAAGGTGTGGCTGCGCGTGTTGTGCGGAATAGGTCCCCTCCAACATTCCTAACCTCCCGAATCTTCGGTTTCCCTCTACTCAGAATGCTAGAAAAGTCCTCATTAACGGCCAGCCACTGTTGAGTCCAGGCTTCTGTTGGCCAGCCGAGCTGTGACTGCCACTCCCGGCCGCTCACGCCAGCACACGAAGTCCTGAATCTTGAGTGAGCACGCCTGTGTCATTAAATTCTCCCACTCAGTGTCCTTACAACGCCCCCTATATATGTTGCCCAGACTCCTGCTGGGTGTCCCGCAACCCCTTTGATGTATAGGCTCTCCCCCGTACCAGGCGTTGTCCTTCTCCATCTGGGCTATGCTGGAACATTACTCTCACTGTTGGCCTGGAGACAATGAGGGCTGTGGAACAAAGTCCTGAGGTGACTTTGCCACATCTGTGTCTGCTCAAATGTCCCAACCTATGAATCAGGGTTCCACTTTTGCATCCAGTAGAAAGCGTAAGAATTCTAGCGGGATTGAACATTTAATTGACTCTGCCTGTGTCTCACCTTTATAATCAGTCCCTGGGCATAGCTGCCCAACGGGAGATCTGTGACTCTCTCAAAGCTACCATCAAGGCTTCTGCATTTCCACCCATGGTCCAAGTATTCAGGACCTTCCATTTGTTCCTTCTCTGTATAACAGCCTCCCCACACCCCAGTAATCACCATTGTCAGCAGAGCTAAGCCATTGAATCTGCTAACATCGTTGTCTTTCATCTGCATTCTTTTAATGTCACTAATGGTGATAATTTGAACAACTATGATGCCACTGTATTTTACACATTTGCTGCGTTCTATTTCCCTGGCCATACATCTCAAATACGTGAGCAATCCAATCCTAGAATCTCATCTGAGTGTTACTTTTCTGTAGGGCCGTCCCTGGCACCATTACTTTATCAGTCAGGATCCCAATGGGAAAGGGATGACACACTCAAGTGGGGTAATTGCAGAGAGTTTAACAAAGATATTTACAATTGTAAGCAGCATTAAGGGAAATCAGTGGGGTTATGGTATAGCACTCTTGGTCTGGAAAGAGCTGAGATCCCTAGTCTTATCTAGGTCTGAGCGGTTACCAGAACCTGGAGAGGGAGCTGTAGTTGTGGGAAGAGGTCACAGAAGAGGCTGTGTGGCCTTGGAAAGAAGAATGCTTTACTGTCAATCCTCAGCCCAAAAGGGCAAGAGTTGGTAGGAGGAGGCTGCAGAGTTGTCAGGCCTGGACTCCAGGGGAAAACCAGCTTCTCACCCATGTGTTTTGTCTGGGTACGGAAAACCTAGGGGACTCCCGACAGCACATCACCCTGGAAATCTCAAGCTCTGTGTAGACCAGCCACATGAAAATTGATAGAACACACTTCCTGATTTGGAAAAAAAAAGTCACCTGTTAAAGATGTTTGGGGGAATATTGGGGAAATTTGAATATAAGAATTGATATTCAGTGATGTCCAAAAATTATTAAGTGGGATCATTTCTTGTGGATGATAGGAAAATGTCCTTATTTTTAAAATGCAGTTTAAAAAATGGCATGGTGTCTGTAATATACTTAAATGGTTCAGCCAAAAAGGAAAATATGTGGAAACATAGAGTTGCAGGAGATAGGGCAAAATGCTAGATGTTCTTTAATCTAGGTGGTGGGTATATGAGTGGTCATTGATTTACTCTTTTTTCTGTATATTCAAAATTTTTCAAAATACGAAGTCAACCACATGACACGGCATTTTTGGCCTCCCATTTCCTCAAAGAAGTGGAAGCAGGTGGAAGCATTCAGCCGTTGGACAGGTGTTCGGCAGCACGGGATGGAGCAGCATTGCTCAGCATGGGTCACTGGACCAGCCTGTACCAAAGTAACTATGGAGCTTGATAAAATGCAGATTCCTGGGCCAGATGTTCGTGTGGACACCTGCATATTTAACAGAGCTCCTGGTCAAGAAGCACAAGAGTAATAAGTTACCTGCTGAACTAAAAGTCAAGAGTGAAACATTTGATTTTGTTTGCCCCCTAATAGCTGTGTGATCTCAGACAGTTTGCCTAACTTCCCTGAGCCCTGACTGACTGTCGTATGTGAAGGGGTGACATTCCACGCATGCTACCTTCCCTACCTCACTGGTTAGTTTACTCCGTATTGTAGGTTTCTTAAATGCTCTCTAAAGTGCTCTTCAGGTGTCAGGCGATATCCTAAGAGGTGAGAAAGAGGAACCGTGGCTTACTGAATGCTCATTACGCCTATTAGTAAGTGTGGCACGTACAGAACTTGGTTCCATGCTCATAAACCCACAGAGAGACACAAATGACATGCTTCTCCTTACAGATGAACAAATACACTTGTCCTGTTGTGTCCATTTCCTATTGCTGTGCTAACAAACTAGCACAAACTTCCAGGCTCAGATCATTCATTCATTCATTCATTCATTCATTCATTCATTCATATTTGTTCTGGAGGTCAAAAGTCCTAAATTCAAGGTGTCAACAAGGCTGTGTTCCTTCTGGAAACTCTGAAGGGACAATCTGCTTCCTTGCCTTTCACAGCTTCTGAAGACTGCCCACGTGCTCGGCTAGGGCCCCTTCTTCTTCCAGCCCACAGTGCAGCATCTTCAAATCTCTTCCCCACCCCCCACTCTCTCACTCTCTCTCACCTTTGGTTCACGTCTATTGTCAAGCCTTCTCCTCTGCCTCCAACCCTCCTGCCTCCCTCTTAGAAGGGCCCTTGTGGTTACACTGGGCCCTCCCGAGTAATCCAGGATAGTGTCCCCACCTCAGAATCCTTAACCTAATCACCGCTGCAAAACCCCTTTGGTCATGTAAGGTTACACATTTACAGATTCTGGGGATTAGGACGTGATCATCTTTGGGGGGCCATTATTCCCCAATGGCCGTTGTATACCTAGGGAACGCCCTTCGGATTCCAAAGCCCATGGCCCTGGGGTGCTCACAAGGGTGACTTGAGCCAGTGACATGCCGACACCCTCCCAGCCTCCTTACAATCTTCTACACTGTCTAGTTTGTCAAGAGAGGGGCTGCTCTGAATTGCACCCACGTTGTGGAATGTTTGTTGAATGGTAGACAACTGAAGCCTGAGTAATGAGTTGGGACAGTCAAGCAGCCCGCCCGTGGAGCAGACGCGGGAGGGAGCCACGCGGCGGGGCTCTGCAGGTGCGGTCACATGGTCTGGGACGCTGGGACCTGAGGGTTCCTACTGCCCTCCACAGCACCCCCCAAAACACACACACTTGCTTTCCCTTCCTTGATCGTGGAAGCAATATTTACTCATTTTGGAAACAAAATATAAATGGGTAGGAAGGAGGAAATGTCACAAAATTCCCATAATTCAGAAAGGTTTTTAAATGGTATGTTTTGTTCCAGCTTTTTTCCTACACGTTTTTATATGATCTAGATCATACTACATATGTAATTTTGCATCTTGCCTTTTCTCCCTCAACATTTTATGGTGAGCATTGTTCCAAATCATTAAAAACTCTTTGTAAACATCATTTTTAATGGCTGAATTATTTACTTAATCAATACGTGCTTTTTGGACAATTAGATTTTTTTTTCTAATATTTTCGTGCCATTATATACACTGCTACAGCTAATATTCTTGTGCATCAATCTATGTATAACGAAGTTGCATCTGTAGCTGGGGTCAAGCTTTAAAATCAAAGTGTAAAGTCAACATTGAGTATAGGTAAAATTCATCTTGAAGAAATCTCTTAGGTCAGCCTTAATCCATTAAGGCCACCCAAAACCCACAAACTGAGGATTAATTATTTGTATTCCTCTTTGCACTTCTGCGGCTGCTACTTTCCCTGGGGCAGTGGAGAATATGGTTGAATAGGAAGGTTAAGGGGGCAAATAAAGACATTTGTCATCCCCTCTATCCATCCTTCTCTGCCTCCCTCCAGCCCTTCCTTTCTTTCCCTTTTTCAGATATAGTTAAGTACACACACCACTCCCTGTTTTGATTACAGTTGACCCTTGAACAACTTGGGGGTTAGGGGTGCCGATCCCTCCACACATTTGAAAATCTGTGTGTAACTTTTGACTTCTCAAACACCTAACTACTAATAGCCTATCGTTGACTGGGAGCCTCACCGATAACACCAACTGTCGATCAACACATATTTTGTACGTTATACATGTTACATACTGTAATCTTACAATAAAGCTAGAGAAAAGACAATGTTGTTGAGACAATTGTAAGGAAGAGAAAACACATTTATAATACGGTCCTGTATGTATGGATAACGTAAGTTTCAGGACCTACAAGTTATCAGGACCTACAATGATTAACATCTCTTAGGACACAAACCAGGTGTCATACTCATACCTAACACCAGACATCACAAATGAAAGGATGATGTACAGTCTGTGTTTGTATGTATAAACTTTGATAACTTTTAACTTTTTGTCATAGATTTGTGTATATTTTATGGTAGGAAATGATAAAATAGATGAGTACCTATATTTTATGCATTAGTGCCTGACATACCTCGCTTTTTCTTATTTCATTTTTTGGACATTTCTAGGCTGCACGGTCTGTTTGTTTTTTCAAACCATCACAAGTCTCCCCCCAAATTTCCCAATATGTTTTTTGAAAAACATTCACGCATGCATGGCCCCGCGCAGCTCTAACTTGTGGTGTGTACGGCTCAGCTGTATTTCCCTAGAGGGATGCTCCGAAGGGTAATTCCTGAGACAGAGGAGATGCTGTGCGCTCAGCGGGGCATCTCGAACACCGTTCCCGTCAGCTCTGCCCTGCCTCTCGTTCCCTCATTATTTTTATCTACTTTGTGCAGGTGCAAACTGACAGCCTCCCTGTGGCTTCTAGATGCCTGTGCTAGGCCTTTCCTGAAGCCTTGGCTCTCCCAGATGTGCAGTCTGGAAGCATTAGTGCCTGTGAGCCCACTTTGAACTTTGGTGTTGGTGCCAGTTGATGGATGATGGCTTCCCCTTAATGCCCAGGGTGGGAACTTTTTTTTTTTAAGATTTTATTTATTTATTTGACAGAGAGAGAGAGAGAGTGAGAGAGGAACACAAGCAGGGGGAGAGGGAGAGGGTGAAGCAGTCTCCCCGCTGAGCAGGGATCCCAATGCGTAGCTCGATTCCAGGACTCTGGGATCATGACCTGAGCCGAAGGCAGATGCTTAATGACTGAGCCACCCAGGTGCCTCCAGGGTGGGAACTTTTAAAATTGCTTCATGGACCTCCTCAGAAGGTCCTGCAGGTTTGAGCTCCAGCCACCAACTGCGGAGCGACTTGATAACACATCCTGGGGCCGGCTTCTCTCCTTTGGTTTCCCTGGNGAGAGAGAGAGAGAGAGTGAGAGAGGAACACAAGCAGGGGGAGAGGGAGAGGGTGAAGCAGTCTCCCCGCTGAGCAGGGATCCCAATGCGTAGCTTGATTCCAGGACTCTGGGATCATGACCTGAGCCGAAGGCAGATGCTTAATGACTGAGCCACCCAGGTGCCTCCAGGGTGGGAACTTTTAAAATTGCTTCATGGACCTCCTCAGAAGGTCCTGCAGGTTTGAGCTCCAGCCACCAACTGCGGAGCGACTTGATAACACATCCTGGGGCCGGCTTCTCTCCTTTGGTTTCTCTGTGCGGATTCTCCACTGCTTCCTGATATCAGCTTCAAGCCAACCCTCCCAGGCTTTGCTTCAGAGACACCCAAGGCAAGACATCAGGTGTGTGCCCCACTGGCAGGTGACAAGGGTCCAGCTATTCTCACTCTTAGAACCTTGAGAATCACCCCTTTCTAATGGTTGACTGTTGTTATGCCGAACGAGGGTACCGCACTGTTATTCTCATTTAAATATCTTTGACTAATAGTGAGGTTGAACATTCTTTTTCCATGGAAAGTTTTGTCCCCCATGTTTTGTAATTCTTTCTTTGATGCTTTAATTACTTACATTCGATGTAATTATTATACGATTAGATTTATGTCTCCCAGGTGAACTGGTTATTATCCATCTCCTTAGTTCTGTTTCCCTTTGTTTCTTCTTTCCTGATTTAGAAAACCCACTCCTTTGAAGCATTGTTGACATACAACAGGATGTACATATTTAATGTTTGCAACACTTGATGAGTTTGGAGATAAGTTTACATTTGTGAAACCATACCACAATCTATGCCACAAAGCTATCCATCACCTCCAAAAGTTTCCTCCTACCCTCCTTTTTTCTTCTTCTTCCTTTTTTTTTTTTTCGTGCTAAGGACACTCAACATAAAATCTAGTCTCTTAGAAAATTTTGGCGCATACGCTATGATGAATATAGTTTCTGCGCCGTACAGTAGATCTCTAGGACTTCACTCACCTTGGCCTCTTTGTCGCATATCTTCCTGTTTGCCCCTCCCCCTATTTCTTGCCTCTTTTCAGGGTGGGTAGGTTAACTGTTTATTTTTTAGTATTCTATTTTTCCCCTTGTATTNGATAAGTTTACATTTGTGAAACCATACCACAATCTATGCCACAAAGCTATCCATCACCTCCAAAAGTTTCCTTCTACCCTCTTTTTTTCTTCTTCTTCCTTTTTTTTTTCGTGCTAAGGACACTCAACATAAGATCTAGTCTCTTAGAAAATTTTGGCGCATACGCTATGATGAATATAGTTTCTGCGCCGTACAGTAGATCTCTAGGACTTCACTCACCTTGGCCTCTTTGTCGCATATCTTCCTGTTTGCCCCTCCCCCTATTTCTTGCCTCTTTTCAGGGTGGGTAGGTTAACTGTTTATTTTTTAGTATTCTATTTTTCCCCTTGTATTGACTTTTTTTTTAAAACTATTTATCTCTTTGTGATATTTCTTTTAATGGTTGCTCGTGATCTCTCTTCTAATAGTATAATACATCTCGAGCTGCGTAAGAATTCCATCTACTCCATTCTGTATTTTGTGTTATTGTCTTACACTATGAAACCCACAATACATATTATTATTTTTGGTTTAAATAGCCAATAATGTTTTTAAAGTTATTTTTAAAAATTACACACATGCTTGAACACACACACGCACAGACTCATGCAACCATACAGGTGGAATCTTCTTTTTTTTTTTCTAAATTTAATTTAATTTTATTATATTATGTTAATCACCATACAGTACATCCCCAGATTCCGATGTAAAGTTTGATGCTTCATTAGTTGCGTATAACACCCAGTGCACCATGCAATACGTGCCCTCCTTACTACCCATCACCAGTCTATCCCATTCCCCCACCCCCTCCCCTCTGAAGTCTTCAGTTTGTTTCTCATAGTCCATAGTCTCTCATGTTTCATTCCCCCTTCTGATTACCCCCCTTTTCTTTATCCCTTTCTTCCCCTACCGATCATCCTAGTTCTTATGTTCCATAGATGAGAGAAATCATATGATAATTGTCTTTCTCTGCTTGACTTATTTCACTTAGCATTATCTCCTCCAGTGCCGTCCATGTTGCAGCAAATGTTGAGAATTCGTTCTTTCTGATAGCTGAGTAATATTCCATTGTATATATGGACCACAGCTTCTTAATCCAGTCATCTGTTGAAGGGCATCTCGGCTCCTTCCATGATTTGGCTATTGTGGACAATGCAGCTATGAACATTGGGGTGCATATGGCCCTTCTCTTTACTACGTCTGTATCTTTGGGGTAAACACCCAGTAGTGCAATGGCTGGGTCATAGGGTAGTTCAATTTTTAACTTTTTAAGGGACCTCCACACTGTTTTCCAGAGTGGCTGTACCAACTTGCATTCCCACCAACAATGTAGGAGGGATCCCCTTTCTCCACATCCTCTCCAACAATTGTTGTTTCTTGCCTTGTCTATCTTTGCCATTCTAACTGGCGTAAGGTGGTATCTCAGTGTGGTTTTGATTTGAATTTCCCTGATGGCTAATGATTTTGAACATTTTTTCATGTGTCTGTTAGCCATTTGTATGTCTTCATTGGAAAAGTGTCTGTTCATATCTTCTGCCCATTTTATGATTTGTTTATTTGTTTCTCGTGTATTGAGTTTGAGAAGTTCTTTGTAGATCTTGGATACCAGTCCTTTATCTGTGGTGTCCTTTGCAAATATATTCTCCCATTCCGTGGGCTGTCTCTTAGTTTTTTTGACTGTTTCCTTGGCTGTGCAGAAGCTCTTTATCCTGATAAAGTCCCATAAGTTCATTTTATCTTTTATTTCTCTTGCCTTTGGAGATGTGTCGTGAAAAAGGTTGCTCTGGCCGATGTCATAGAAGTTGTTGCCTATGTTCTCCTCTAGAATTTTGATGGATTCCTGTCTCACATTGAGGTCTTTCATCCATTTGGAGTTTATTTTTGTGTATGGTGTGAGAGAGTGGTCAAGTTTCATTCTTTTGCATGTAGCTGTCCAATTTTCCCAGCACCATTTATTGAAGAGACTGTCTTTTTTCCACCGGATGTTTTTTCCTGCTTTATCAAAGATTAGTTGCCCAAAGAGCCGAGGGTCCATTTCTGGGTTCTCTATTCTGTTCCATTGGTCGATGTGTCTGTTTTTGTGCCAGTACCATGCTGTCTTTGTGATCACAGCTTTGTAGTACAGCTCGAAATCCGGCATTGTGATGCCCCCAGCTTTGTTTTTCCTTTTCAACAGTTCCTTGGAGATTCGGGGCCTTTTCTGGTTCCATACAAATTTAAGGACTATTTGTTCCAGTTCTTTGAAAAATGTCCTCGGTATTTTGATCGGGATAGCATTGAAAGTGTAGATTGCTCTGGGTAGTATGGACATTTTAACTATGNATTTCTGCTCTAATCTTGGTCAACTCCTTCCTTGTCAGTGGGTTAGGCCTGTCCCTCTGTTGCTGTTCCAGTTTCTTGAGGTGAGAATATAGAAACTGCATTTTAGATTTTTCTATTCTTTTGAGTGAGGCTTGGATGGCTATGTATTTCCCCCTTAGGACTGCCTTTGCAGTATCCCATAGGTTTTGGACCGTTGTGTATTCATTCTCGTTGGTCTCCATAAATTGTTTAATTTGTTTTTTGATTTCCTGGTTTATCGAGTCATTCTTGAGCAGGATGGTTCTTAGCCTCCAAGTGTTTGAGTTTCTTCCAGGTTTTTCCTTGTGGTTGAGTTCCAATTTCAGAGCGTTGTGGTCTGAGAATATGCAGGGGATAATTTCAATCTTTTGGTATTGGCTGAGACCTGTTTTGTGTCCCAGAGCATGATCTATTCTTGAGAATGTTCCATGGGCATTTGAATAGAATGAGTATTCTTTGGTTCTGGGGTGTAGTGTTCTATATATATCTATGAGGTCCAACTCGTCGAGTATGGCATTCAAAGCCTTTGATTCTTTGCTTAGTTTTTGCCAGGGTGTTCTGTCTATTTCTGATAGTGGGGTGTTGAGGTCCCCTACTATTACTGTGTTCTTATCTATATGTCTCTTTATTTTGGTTAAGAGTTGGCTTGTGTATCTTGCTGCTCCCCTGTTGGGGGCATATATATTAATAATTGTCATATCCACTTGTTGAATACTTCCTTTAAGAATAATATAGTGCCCTTCTGTATCTCTCTCTATGGCCTCTAGTTTAAAATCCAGTCTATCTGATATGAGAATTGCTACTCCAGCTTTCTTTTGAGGTCCATTTGCGTGGAAGATGGTACTCCATCCCCTTACTCTAAGTCTGAATGCATCTTTGGGTTCAAAATGAGTCTCTTGTAGACAGCAAATGGATGGGTCATGTCTTTTTATCCAATCTGCAACCCTGTGGCGTTTTATGGGAGAGTTTAAGCCATTTAGATTGATAGAGATTATTGACAGATATGATTTTAATGATGCCATTTCTCTTTAAAGTCTTTGTATCGGTTGTGACTTGCTGCTCTGTATCACTCTTGGGGCCTTTTTACCTTTATAGAGCCCCCCTTAATATCTCCTGTAGGGCTGGTTTCGTGGTTACGAAATTGGTTAATGATTGGCGATTTTGGAACGTCTTTATTTCTCCATCAATTCTGAATGACAGCTTTGCTGGATAAAGGATCCTTGGCTGCATGTTTTTCTCTGAAAGAGCTTTAAAAATGCCCCCCCAAGCCTTTCTCTCATTCCAGGTCTCTGTAGACAGGTCTGACGTAATCCTGATACCTTTGCCTTGGTACGTGAGAAATTTCTTTGCCCTGGCCGCTTTCAATACTGTATCCTTGGATCTAATATTTGCGAATTGCACTATGACATGCCGTGGCGTAGGTTTGTCCTGGTTGAGCTTGGATGGGGTCCTCTCTGCCTCTTGGACACGAATGCTTGTTTCCCTTGCTAGATTAGGGAAGTTTTCAGCTACAATTTGTTCAAATATCTCTTCTAGACCTCTGTTTTTCTCCACCCCTTCAGGGATGCCGATGATTCTGACATTGGATCGTTTCATAGAGTCAGTAATCTCCCGTAATCTACATTCGTGGGCGTGGATTTTTTTAAGACCAGCTTCTATTTTCGTTTTTTCTTCTACTAACCCATCCTCCAATTCGCTAACGCGTTCCTCTGCCTCGGTGACCCTGGCCGTCAGAGCCTCTAGTTTTGACTGCATTTGGCTCATAGAATTTTTAATTTCTGTCAGATTCGCTCTCATTTCTGCCCTTAGGGATTCTATATTCTCAGCAACGCTTTCTCTGATGCTTTTTTCAAGTTTACTCATCATCTTGACCATTGTTGCTCTGAATTCCATTTCTGATAATTGGGATACATCCATATGTATTAATTCTGTGGCCGAGGCCAATTCTGTGGCAGAGGCCACAGACTCATTATCTTTTCTTTGCTGGGGGGGACTTCTCCTTCTCGTCATTCTGATGAAGAGAGATTGCAGGGTTGTCCAGAGCCCAAGTGTTGACTGGGACCCAGGCCGTGCGCCCTTGTTTTATAGAGATCTTAGGGATGTGGGCTTCTTCCTTAAAGAGTTTATTTATTTATTTGAGAGAGAGAGAGACAGTCAGCAAGAAAGGGAACCCAAGCAGAGGAGTGGGAGAGGAAGAAGCAGGTTCCCGGTGGAGAAGCCCGATGAAGGACTCCTTACGGAGCGTTGTGATCACACCCTAATCCGAAGACAGGTGCTTGGTGACTGCGCCACTCAGGCGCTCCGGGTTGTGGGCTTCTTGATTTTTCAGCCTGCCTTCTGGGGGAGGGGCCTGCCTGCAGGTACTCAGAAAACCCTGTTTGGGTAGAGTCTCTGTGTCCCTTGCGAGGGGGGATGGGGATGGGCACCCTGTGAGCCGGTATTTCCGGGCTTTTGTTCTCTGGCGGCTTTCCCTGGCGGTTTGCTATGCCTCTTCTGAGAGAGCAGCAGCGGCTGAAATTCAGCCTCTGTCTCAGAACAGAGGGATCGCGGATCGTTCTCCACTGATGTTCTGGCCACTTTAACTCTGTTTCTGTTGGTGCTGCTCAACCCTGCAGCATCCCGGGCTGTGCGCCCCACACCCGGCGTCCCAGCCCTCACTTCCAGGGCCGGCACGTCTCTGTCCTTTGTGTTTCCAACCCCGCCCGCCGCCAGCCGCCCCGCGCGGGCTCCCGGAGCTCCCCGTCTCAGTCTGGTGTCTCACGGGTGCTGACCGCGAGTCCGCCTGCTCCCCCGTGCAGGTGGCCCTCCAGCCGCCAGCCGCCCCGCGGACGCTCCCGGAGCTCCCGGTCTCAGCCTCGATCCAGTGAGCACACCGGAGCTCCGGAGCTCCGTGAGATGCTTGGTGGCACACGCTCCCGGCTCACGGACTTAGTCTGCTGTTTCCAGAGTGCGGGTCCGCGGTCCGCCCGCTCTCTGGTGCAGGTCGCCCGCCAGCCGCCCTGCGCGCGCGCTCCTGGAGCTCGCGTTCTAAGTCTGTTGTCTCGCGGGTGCCGTCCGCGAGTCCGCCTGCTCCCCCGTGCAGGTGGCCCGCCAACCGCCAGCCGTCCCGCGTGCGCTCCCGGAGCTCCCTTCTCAGCCTGCTGTCTCAAGCGTGCGGGTCCGCGGTCTGTCCGCTCCCCCTTGCAGGTGGCTACCGCTTCCCGGCGCCCTGACACGGCGGCTCCCTCCCCCTTCTGTTTAGCTTCCGATATCTGTGCGCGGTTTCACGGCTCCCCGCTTCGTACCTCGATACTCAGCGCTGGAGATGTTCATTTGTAGAGATCCAGATGTATCTTCCTGCGTCTCAGGCTGATTCCGTGGATATTCCTGCTGGTCTGGTACCTATTCCAGCTCAACTCAGGGGACCGGCTGAAAAAGGGGTCCCCTACTCCTCCGCCATCTTCGTCCTCCTCTGGAATCTTCTATATTAGCACTTTGCACTGATGTTTACCCTTCCTGTTGCTCTTCATCCTTCTTTCAGATCGTGGGTTCTAGATATTCCATCTGCTGTGCTGTTTCCCTTCAGAAAGATAGAATTCTTTCAGTCTGAAAAATCTTTAATGTCTTCTCTTTTAAGTCTTCTCTTAGCAATTCAGTGTGCTAGAAATGATTTCTTTAAGTTTTTGTATGTCTGAAGATATCTTCAGGTGGCCTTCACTTTTGAAGCAGCTTTGTATTGCATAAGAATTTTATGTTAACAATTTTTTTTTCCTTCAGCACTTTAAAAAACATATCATTCTATCACCCTTTGCTCTCGATTGTTTCTGGTGAGAAATAGCATATCCTTCTTGAATGTATAAAGAAGATGTGGTATATATATACAATGGAATAATACATAGCCATCAAAAAAAGAAATCTTGCTATTTGCAATGATGTGGATGGAACTAGAGGGTATTATGCTAAGAGAAATAAGTCAATCAGAGAAAGACAATTATATTAACTCACTCATATGAGGAATTTAAGAAATAAAACAGAGGATCATAGGCTAAGAGAGGAAAAAATAAGACAAAATCAGAGAAAACTTAAGAGGCTCTTAATCATAGGAAACCAATGAAGGTTGGTAGAGGGGAGGGGAGTGAGGAGAGGTAGTAACTGGGCGATGGACATTAAGGAGGGCATGTGATGTAATGAGCACTGGGTATTATACAAGACTGATGAGTCCCTTTGAATTTAAATTAAAAAATAAAATAAATATATAAATAATAATAATTAAAAAACAAAGAAGAAAGAAATAACACATCCTTCTTCCCTGGTTACTCTTAAGACTTGATGTTCGTATTTGATTTTCAATAGTTTGATCATGTTGTGCCTAGGTATGGTTTTCTTTTAATTCCCTGTGCTTGAGACTTGCTGAGTTTTTGGATTTTGGATTTTGGATTTGGAAGTTTATTGGCCATTATCTGTTCAAATATTCTTTTGCCCATTTCTTTCTGTCTTCTCCCCTGGGACTCCAATTACACAT
Source organism: Ailuropoda melanoleuca (assembly GCF_002007445.2). Lineage (NCBI taxonomy): Eukaryota > Metazoa > Chordata > Mammalia > Carnivora > Ursidae > Ailuropoda > Ailuropoda melanoleuca. The sequence continues at coordinate 27,935,940 of NC_048232.1, read as the reverse complement.
ACAATAAAATGATTGATATTTGATATCATCTCATAGGTCTCAAATTCTTTGTTTTGTTCTTTTCATTAATTCATTTTTAACTTTGTTTCAGTTTGAAAATTTTCTATTGCTCTGTCTCTAAGTTTACTGTTCCTTTTCTTTGCTGAGTCCAGTCTGCCATGAAAGCCATCAATTGATTGCTTTATTTGTAATATTGTGTTTTTTATTTCCAACATTTCCATTTGATTCTGTTATAGTTTCCATGTCTTTAGAAATTCCCTACACGTGTTCCACCTCCCTACTAGATACTTTAGCATTTCTATCATAGTTATTTTAAAATTCCATTTGATAATTCCAAAGATGATCTGTTTGCATCTGCTATTTCTTCTCTTGATCATAAATCATATTTTCTTGGTTTTTCATGTGTCTTCTAATTTTTTGTTGATGCCAGCCATTTTATATAAAAGAACAGTGAAGAGTGAAGTAACAGTATTTACTTCCAGGAAAGGGTACTAGAATTGAGAGGCTGAGTTAAAATTTGTATAGTTGGGTCTGTATTTTATTGCAGCTTTATTTCAATTTGGCTGACTGGTAGATACACATGTTTTGAGAGTATAATCAGAATTTTTCCTTCTCTGGGTCTTGATTCTGGAGACTTTGTTTTTATGATTGAGCTGACAGCTTTCTGAGGCAGAAGAGATCTCTCACTTGGCTTAGGAGCCTGACTTCCAGCATTTTGAGTTGTGATGAGTTCTCTTTGCTCTTGCCCCAGATTTTCTGTACTGGTCTGCCTAGAATTCCTGGAACAATTGTCTTCAGCTATCCTTCCCTGCTTCATCTTGTGGCAGTCAAAAGTCCACAGTATCTCATATTGATTTTTCTCAACTTTCCTATTTTGCTCCACTACCTTCATAGATTGGCTGTCTTGAACTTGGTGGAAGACCCACATAATTCTGGCAGTATCTCTTCCAGCTCTCCTGTTCTGCCTCTCAGCCTTTGACACACTCTTCCTGAGGATTCAGTGAAATCTGTGGGAAATCCTTGGTGGATGGGAACAGCCTGACTATGCCTTGAACTCCTGGGAATTCTTATCTATAATGTTAGTCCATACATGCTTGTTAAAAAGTTTTTGCAGTTTCTGCTTTTTTCCTTATCCACAACTATGGAGGATTCTTTCTCCTCCTGCCACTTTACCAGAGACCAGGCATAAGTGCAATTGTAGGTATCTTATTTCCTACAGAAAGCTTGGTATTTTTGGTGATTGAATCCACTTAGGTTACTTTGCATTCTCAGCTCTCTGACAGTTTCTAAAAAACTATGATTTTGTAGCTTACCCAGTTTGTTTTGGCTATAAAGGTGAGAGTGAGAATATCTTGCAACTTTTTACATCTTCATCAGAAGCAGAACTCAACATGACATAATTTATTATAATTATTGTTCAAATCTTCCATCTTTATCTGCTACTGGTACATCACAAATTCATTAGAACATCTCATAGCAATTTTGTTTCAGTCAATATTTTATGTATTTCTAGATTTTTTACATTATATAATTTGTTGCCATATTTGGTAAAGAAAGAAAGCAATGTATTGAATAAATAAATCCCAAAATGGCTCTTTGGCACACCCCTAAACAAACAAATGGAAACCCACAAAATGAATAATTCTCTTAAATTCAGTTCATTTTACCTTCGACAATATGAAATTGTTATTTTTTTTAACAATTTGTCTTAAATTCCACTTCTGCTATATCAATTACTCTTTTCTCTGTGCTCATGTTTCTTATTTTTGATTGCCACAATCCTTTTATATTTAGCACTTTATGTTATTTATTTTATGCTTTAGATATAACCTTATAAGCAGAAAAGTTTTAGATTTTGCTTTACAACTTAATCGGAGTCTTTGGAGAAATTTTAGCCATTTATATTTATTGCCATAATTTGATGCTTATTATGACTTTTTATTTACATGTTTATCAAATATTTGTTGAACACCTTCCTGGAAAAAAAAGTGAATGAAGCAAAATTTTTGCCTTTTGGGAGATCGCAGTCTTCACTAGACTGTGATAACTACTACCAATGATAATTTTACCCAGGGAATATGAAAGAGTGAAATGAGAGAACTGACTCCAAAGGAAAATGGATTTTCAGTTCTAATCTATTATTTAGTTGAATTTATACAGGGATGCAAAATATATGCTTGTTCCTTATTCCTTTTTATGGTTACATAGAGGATTTTTTCCCCTTTCAAATGATATATTATGATATATAAAGGAGTTTTCTTAAGTCTTCTACTCAGCCTACCATGATTCTGGAAGGAAAATTTTATCTTTGTAGCCATTTTGGATCATCTCGATATTTCAATATAATTTTTGCCTACAGGTTGAGGGTAAGCTTTGTTGTAAATTAGTATTTTGTAGGCCAGTTGAGTTTCTACTCTAGGAAGGAATAGCCCTTTTTAAGTGAATGGAGAAGTTTCCATCAAACAGTTAAGAACTCTTTGATTCTTTGGGGTCTGAGGAGAGAAGTTACAATATGATTATTTCAGATAATTTTGTCTTTGAAACTCGAGGAAGTTGTTTCTTACCAAACTGCTGGCTGGCTGGGCTAACTGTGGAACGTAGAAGGAGATGGCATCTGACCCTCTAGCCTTGTTTAGGGTGGAGAAAGCATCTGGAGCAATGGGTCTCTGTCACTGTGCCTGTTTGGAATGGATAAAGGACAACACCTTCTGCCTAGAAGCCACAGATGAATGAGTGTTGCAGACCTGAGTCTGTCTTTTGGTAGACTTTACAGAGGCCTGAGGGAGGAAAGTGGGCTTGAAATTCTGAACTCAGGACTGCTCAGGACTCTGCTCTCTTTTGCACTTGGAGAGGATGTTGGCAGAACTCAGTCACTTTGCTGGGAGTAGTGAGCTGCTTTGACAAGAAAAGGAGCCTGGCTTTCCTCAAGTCTGCAGCAGAGCCAGCTTTCTCTGGGATGAACTAATCCCCTCTTTCCCCACTCCCCATCCCTGTATAGCTTCAGACGGTCATGGTCATGGTTGCTGACAGCCACCTTCCTCCCCTTCCTCAATCCCCTCTACCTTGTTGGGCCCAGGGTCAGTTGGATCCAAATGAATGTTCAATATTGGAGCTGACACCAGCTTAGAGCTCACAGTTGATAGGGTGACTCTACATTCCAGGTTTCCTGGGACAGTCACCATCTACACTTGTTGTTTTTGCATATTTATTAATAGCTCTCCTTTTCACTCAACAGTGTCCAGATTTAGACAATCATGTGGTTACTCTAACTTTTCATCTGTAATGAGACCCATTCTTTGGCTTATACTGACACCTGTAGGATAGAAAATGGTTTTGAAGAAAATGAGAAGGTGGAAGACTCTCTATCCTCAATGTCCAGGATTTTAGCCCACCTCCTGTGTATACTGAGAACCCTGATTGTTTGGCATGTTCTAGAAAAGGACAATGGCAGAGAAACATTTCCACTTGAAGATGCTACACACTCCATTGCCTCAAGTGTCCAGGGTTATACTAATAGTTGGAGTAAGGTCAATGCTCTGAAGAGGACATTTTTGACCTCTTTGACATCCTGTTGGTGACAATAGTTTCTGGTCAAATGGCTCTACGGGTTATGAAAGACAATGACCAGGATGGGAGGTGTGATACTTGGGACCTCCTCTGGGGGACAGGGAGTTGTCTGAAAAGGGCAGGGAAGGACTCAGTGTTCTGAGTGTTCACAACTGGAAGGGCTTAGAAGAAGGATTTCACAACTGGAAAGGCTTAGAAGAAGGATTTAGGTGAGTCATTGTCAAGGCCCCCTGGCTCATCTGATGGAAAGTAGGTGATTGGGTCCATACTGACAAAAAGGGCCATTGGAGGGACGTAGACTGCAGGGCAGGATGGCCTCCGCTCTCCTCTCCCTCAGGTTCCAACAACACACTTAAAAAAAATGGAAATTCAGAGGTCAGGACAGCTTCGGGCAGGACTAATGGGTACGCTTGGCTGTCACAGTGATGGATTTGCAGCACATTAACCCTTGGGCTTCTGGACCCAACTGCCCTGGAAGGGGGCTCTTTCCCTGCATAAGACTGACATCGCAGGGGGTCCCCTGTCCTGGCAGAGGTCACCCCCTTCTGCTGCCTTACAGACCAAAGCCCAGAAAAGTGAAAATAAACTGTTGCCAAGATCAGAAAGGAGGCTTGGAAAGCGTGTTTGCCCTATTCAGAGTAAATCAGGATAGGGAAGGGAAACACAGGATGTTGTCCGACTTCCAGGTATTCTTGTAGGATTTTACTGGAGCTTTTGTTTTTGTCTTTTTAAAAAAGATTTTTTTAAAGACACTCGTTGTTGTAAAGTCCTCGTGTAAAGTGAAAAATGTAACCAGATAGAAACCTCAGGCTTCACCAATTCCCCTGGAAAGGGCTCGCCCTGGCTTCTTCCAGACTCTGTGAGAAAATCCTGGCAATGCCCCTTGACCTGCATCTTGGGAATGTGGGGACTGAGCGGGCGGCCTTCTGGCTGTCACTCGCTGAATGAACAGACTATAATGAGTCAATTCTCTGCTGCCTGCTATTTAAAACAACGGGTTCCTTCCTGTTTCCTACGCGCTGACTGAGGCTTCTTCTGTGTTAGGGGAAAAAAAAGAAACTCAGGGATAAAGTGCGTCCTCGGAGATGAATGAGCTACAGATCTCAGCCCACTGTGGCACAAAAGCTCCTAACTGTTTTATCTGTACAGATGGCTCTAATTTGGTGTTAGTGGCATGACTCTGTGAGCTAATTTCCTAAATACTTGGTTCATTAAATTGGGAGGAAAAAAAAAAAGAACAAACCCGCTCAGCCAAGCTAGACTCATTCCAAGAAACAGAATTGCTCCTAGGGTTGCATGTTGCATTTCTACAGAAGTCCCTAAGTATTTAACTGCAACGTTGCCTGCAAGAGGGAAAGAGGGAGCGTGTGAAAACCCCCAGATCAGAATTGCAATGCCCAGCGCTCTGATTCTTTGTCCCTCACCCTGGGGAAGCCCAGTTACCCACCGGGAGTGAGCCACCCCGATGATCTGTCCCTGGTAAAGGTGGACCAGGGAGGCACACGTGTAGCCTCCAATGATGAGCAGGGCCTCGGCGATGCCCCTATCAGGGGCTTCTTCCTCAGGTAGGTTCCTAACTTTGGCTTTTTCACCATTTCTCCAATCAAGTGTTAGGGATTTAGGAGGGAAGCCAGGTTCCCCTGGGGAAGTGACCGCTGAGTTGCCATGCAGCAATGGTAGAGACAAGGCAGCTCCTGCTCTCCCGGGGACATCACCTGGCTGCTGCTAGGCCCAAAGGACATCAAGACTATGCCATCTCGGGCCGTGCACAACTTGTGGCTTGGGAACCAGAGCTTTGGAGGGATGACAGAGAAGCGTGGAGAGAGCTCAGAACACTGCTGGGACATGTGTTCACTTGCGCGTGCAGCAAGCATGCTGGACCCTCAGATCAGGCCCCGGGGTGCATAAGATTAGTGACTCAGGTCCCCACCCACAGGGCTGTCATTTTTAACTGAGCCAGGGGGCTAAGACATGCATCAGGGTAGCCACTCCATCCGGGAAGCAGGCAAGAGATCACAAAAGAGGTGCCACTGAGCCAAATCTCAAAGGAAAGGGATAGGGCCACATTAGGCTGGAAGGGAGGAAGACATTTCCAACAGAGCGAATAATAGAAAAAGCACAGAAACCATGTATGCGATAAGAAATGGAATGAGCGTCAGGGTTGTATCCCAAGCACAAATAGTCAGCACTCTAAATGACTGCACACACGATTGAATAGTTGGGCATGACTGGAGCATAGCGTGCATGAGTGTGTATGTGTGTGCATGAGTGTGCCTGTCTATGTGTGCACGTGTGTGTGCACGTGTGTGCATGTGGAGGCTGGTCTGTGGAGGTGGAGAGGACTCAAGGGTTTAGAGTAGGCTGGAACAAGACTGCGAAAAGACTGTTGGCAAAGGGAAGCCTAGAAACATGTTTCTAAAGTCACAAAATATGTGAGAGTCATTTAGGATGTAATAATCAGACATGTATTTCCAAAAGCTCATCCTGGCTGCTGTACAGGGATGGATGGGAGGGGCACTGATGAGGAGGTGAGTGTGGAGTCAAAGCAAGGCGCTGCTGGGACTCAGGGAGGGGCAGCGGAGGGCAGAGACTTCCAGAAGGCAGGGCTGGTGCTTGAGCAGTTGGGGGCAGGGTGGGGAGGGCAGGAGTCCACCACGACCCTCAGGCTCCCGGCTCCACGGCAGGTGGGACATCTAGACCCCTCACAGGTGCCGAACTGGGGCTCCCGGCTCCACGGCAGGTGGGACATCTAGACCCCTTGCAGGTGCCGTACTGGGAGCGTAGGTCCAGGAAAAGAAGATGAGTTGAATGTCGGTGAGTCTCAAGTTCTGAGGGGCAGCAGGACCAAGCAGAGCATGGGCAAGGAGGGCCCTCGAGACTAGGAAAGATCCCAGCAGTGGTGAGAGGAAGGAAGGAAGCAGAAACAGAGGAGACAGGCGCCCCTGGCGGAGCAGGAAGCCTCCACGTCCAGTCCGAGTCCCGGAGAAGGCATCCAACCAGAGAGCTAGAATGGGGAGTGCAGTGGGGACGGCCAACGGTCTGCAGCAGCGAGGGGCAGGGGCCAAGCCAGCCTAGGACGGGGGATGGTGCAGGATCTGAGGGAGGTGACACAGGCTTCACAACCTTGGCTGTGGGTCTCTCCTGCTTCTGGGCTTGGGTTTGGAGAAAGATACCTCAGGGTGCTGGTGGGGGGCGCTGGGGGGGGGTTTGTGTGTGTGGAGGGCAGAGGTTGGGGGCCAGATTGGGGTGAGGGGGGATGTGCATCCACCTGACGTACGTGTACCCCAAACCCCAAAGCCAGCTCTGCAGCCAAGGCCTGGGCTCTGGGTCCCTATCTCAGGGGGGCCCAGGGGGGGGAGAGGCGCCCCGCCCACTAGTGGCTGCAGTCCAGGGGCAGCTCTGCTGGAGAGGGGCGAGAGCCCACGGGGGGGGGCGGGTGTGCCACTCGTGGCCCGTGTGTTCTTCCTGCCAGTAAAGTAACATGACAATGTGGGGCGTTTTCTACGATGACCTTCTCAGAGCACAAGGCTTTCCTTTTCTTACTGGCTCTGGATGTAAAGCCAGGGAAGCCCTCATTGGAATGTTCCATTGCGTACCTCCTGGCCACGGGACCTCGAGCAGGTGTCCCACCTTCTCGGTCCTCGGAGAGCACCCGCAGAATGTGCAAGCCCCCAATGCACCCCGGACTCAGGAGGCAGAAATTGTTCTCGGTTGTGTCTGGGCGTGTGGCCCACTTACAGCAGCACAGGACACAAGGCAATGCTTCAGAAATACCCAATGGATGAATGAGTGAGCTGAGAGGCCCAGCATGCTCAGGGGACCAGTGAAAATGGAATAAATATGAGTCCCTTTCTCTCCCATGTTTTTTCCTGATTTCTTTCCCATTGCCTGGCTCCTTTCTGTCATCTTGGTGTTGTTTCTTCTGCCTTCCTCCTCACCCTTCCCTCACTCACCTTCTCTCTGTCTCTCTCTCTCTGTCTCTTTTTATCTTTCTCCTCCCCTCCTTCCTTTCCTGCTTATATGGGGGTGAGTAGTGTCCCTCCCTCCACCCTACCCCCCAAATTCATATACACCCAGAATCTAATGAATAGGACCTTATTTGGAAATGGAGTTTTTGCGAATGTTATCAAGTTAAGATGAGGCCATACTGCATTAGAAGGGCCCTCAATCCATTGTGACTGGTGTCCTTATAAGGAAAGGGAAGGTTGGACACAGAGACCCAGGGAGAAGGGCGCTTGATGGCAGAGGCAGGGACAGAGGGATGCTGCTCTACGTGAGAAATGCCAAGGATGGCCCACCACCGCCAGAAAGGCTGGGAGTCATGGAACCAAGTCCTCCAAAACAGCTCCAAAAAGGACTCAAACCTGCCCACACTTTGATTTCAGACCTCCAGCCTCCAGAATGGTGAGAAACTTGCTGTTTTTTTTTAAGCCAGTTTGTGGTCCTTCACGAGGGCAGCCGTAGAAACTGGACCGTTTGCTTGTCCCTCTTCCGTGCACGGTGAGCTGGGAGACCCGCAGTCTTCCCTCCTGCAAAGCTGTGCTCCCCCGCTGGACCGGGGACCTGCAGGCCGGCTGCATATTCCCGGGCCCGCCTCTGGTTTCGAGTCCCAGGATGAAGATGCACAGAAAAGTGCAACAGAGGCACGGAAAACATCTAGGTGGGGAAGTCACTCAGAGCCCCGTGCGAGGAAAGGAGGGAAGGACGATTGGCTAGAAAGCTGGGAGTTTTCATGCGTGCTGACAAATGCAATGTCAAAGTTGCCCCAGGTCGGGCACCAGGGAGCAGGTGAAAAATGGGCTGGGGAGACGTGTGCTGGCCGCTTGGCTACCGGAGCACGTTAGTCTCCAGTTACCGGAGCCGCCGGCAGACAGGAAGGGAGTTTCTGCTGGCTCTAGAGGCTCGCGAGCAGCAGTGACCCCGATAGACCATCTGTGCCCCACAGCACCGCGGGGGGCTGGCACCAGACTGGGAGCTGAGGAGGGCCCATCAGTGAGGTCTCAGAGAAGCGGGGGCTCCGAGCACTCCTACTGGCAGGGGGGGTCAATGGCCAGCTCACCGGCTTGGCGCTCGCATGCCAGCCAGTATCCACCTGTAATCCTTCGTTCTTCCTTTACCTGGCCGAGTGTCACATGCAAGGCTGGGCACTGGCTCCAGCAACTTCTGCGCACTCCCCATGGAGCCCTGGAGGCAGCATCCTCACAGTGAGAGGAAAGGGAGACAGAGGTAGTTTGAGCAAAGCAGAGTGGCTCACACCGTGGGATCCTGGAGCCACAGTTGGGAGTGGGAGCGCAGCCTTTTCCTGCTTCCACTGAAGGACTTCAGGCCTCTACAAGAGAGAAGGACCAAGAAGAGAACAGGCTGCACGGGCCAGGTGGGGTCTGTCCTCTCTCCCCTCCAACGGATGGGCAGCTGTATCCAGATAAGGCAGGGCCACCTGCTCTAATGGAAGGGCATCTTGGGGTCAAGGGCGGAGGAGGCATGGCACAGTGCATGATGGAGGGATGCCACCTGCGTCGGGTGGGGGAGAGAGTGAAGGGCGAGTAGGACTGGAAGTAAGGTCACACTGAAGAGCTGTAGCCCAGCAGGAACTCGGTCAACAACGGGCCAGCAGCGGGTGGGTCAGGAAAGCCCAAAGCATGGGAAACACCCCAAGGGTCATAAACCTAGGGAGAAGGAAGCCTCGTCCGGGGAGATAGCTGTGGGTGGGAAGTCTGGGTGTGTGTGCGCACATGGTCAGGTTATACTGCCACTGAACGTTCCAGTGAGACCCAGAGTGAAATTATGGCAGCAGAGCAGTGGCAGCGAGGACACAGCCAGGGAGGACAAAGCGAAGAGGCCTATTGCGGTCTGGAGGAATCAATAAGCGTGCGACCGGAATTAGCTTAGAAGAGTGATAAGCTGGTCAAGCGAGTGAAGCACGTGCCACCTGTGTTCACCTAGGGGCGCCTGGGAGAGTAGTTCTGTCCCCGCGTGACCAGTGGGGTATGTGCGGGGTCAGTAACTCCCCCGAGAACTGAGAGGACCGATGCCCCAAGCTTGTGGTGTGAAGGAGGATTTCCTTCGGAGAGACTGCGGAAGTGCTCTGCCCTGGGTGCCGGGGCCCAGGAAGAAGCAGCACCCGTGGGCCCCACGGGGTCATTGGGACGTCACGTGTTCCTGGGAGGGCCACCCAACCTGCTCCAACATTTACAGGAACTGACAGGAAACCAGTGTTTCAGTGTTTTAAAATTTGTTTTGGGGGCGCCTGGGTGACTCAGTGGGCTAAGCGTCTGCCTTCCGCTCAGGTCATGATCCCAGGGTCCTGGGATTGAGCCCCGCATTGGGCTCCCTGCTCAGCATTGAGTCTGCTTCTCCCTCTCCCTCTGCCCCTCCCCCTGCTTATGGTCTCTCACTCTATCAGATAAATAAATAAATCTATCTTAAAAAAATAAAATAAAACCTGTTTTGTGTGTGTATGTGTGTGAGCTATGGACTGCTTTGTCAATTTGGTAAAGCCTATAAGTCTCCTTAGGAATGTTATTTATGTATTTATTTATTGGAGAGAGAGAGTGAGTGAGAGAGAGCACACAAGCAGGGGCAGAGGGAGACAGAGAAGGAGAGTCCCCTGCTAAGTCGGGAGCCTGACACAGGGCTCGATCCCAGGACCCCGGGATCATGACCCGAGCTGAAGGCAGACACTTAACCAACTGAGCCACCCAGGTGCCCCTAGAAATGTTTATAAGTGGATAAAATAGAAAACTAGATTGAAATTTGTACTGGAAGACAATTATTAAAATATAAAATTAATAATAATTTAATACACATCTCTTTATTAATCCATTACTAAATAATAAGATAATAAATACTAAAGGGGAAGGTTTAATGACCACCATACTCTTGAAGTAGTGATGAGTATGAACGAAATTTTGATATAAATACAACTGCAAGGTGATGTGAAAATGTCTTTGGTTTCTATTGGTGATGACATCATAGGTAGTCAATACTAATGGGACTTATTGGCCTCATTTATTATTGAAGTCAGTGCTGAGTTTAGAGAATACAAAGATGTAATTTTTTTCCTATCCAAGCTCACAGATCCCCTGAATTCTATCTAAGGATCCTTGGAGATGCAGGACGTAGGTTAAGAACCACTGTTTACTGTATAAAGCCATGGAGATTTTGGAGTTTGTGTGTTCCAACAGCAGCTAGCATTGATTATCCTCTCACATTTGTTGACCTGGAAGGGGGCACGTGCCTGTGTAAGGAACTTGACTTTCACGCCATGTTATCGTGGTAAGCTATATAACGCCCCCCCCCCAAAAAATGTCCATGTCCTAATGCCCCGCATTGCGAATGTTACCTTATGTGGCAAAAGAGGCTTTGCAGATGTGAGTAAGTCAAGGATTTGGGGCCGGAGAGTTTATTCTGGGGCGTCTGGGGGGGCCCAAAGTTATCACAAGGGTCCTCACCAGAGGGAGATCAGGGAGTAAAAGTCACAACAGTAGATGATGTGATGACAGAAGCAAGAGGTTGGAATGACATGAGAAAGGGTCGTGAGGCACAGCATTGAGGTGGCTTCTAGAAGCTGTAAGGGCTACAGGAAGCAGATTGTCCCCTGAAGCCTGCAGAAGGGGCTCAGCCCTGCTGACCTCCTGCAAGATAACAGATTTGTGTTGCTTTAAGCCACTAAGTTTGTGGTGGTTTCTCACAGCAGCAGTAGGAAGCAAATACGCTGATGTATCTTTCTATCTTGAAAGCATCTTTGTACGGTGACACGCCGCGTCTGACTCACACGGCTTCATGACTCCTCACACATTGTACTCTGTGTAACCGTCCCCCAGACCAAGCTATGGAACATTCTATTACCCAGAAGCCTCTCTGGTGGTCCACTTCAGTCAGCACACCAGGAGTGACCACCCTTCGGACCCCTGTCCCCGGAGACTCGTTTTCATTTTGCTTTTGAACTTCACGTAGGTGGACGCAGCCTGAGGTATGCATTTGTGTCTTGCTTCTTTCCTTCAACATCACGTCTGTGAGATTCATCTCCATGCTTGTCAGTGTTCCACGTGCAAGTTAGTCTTTTTATCACTTTAGTGGGAAGTTCTTACAACTGTGCCCTAAAAAATGTGGAAATAAAATAAAGACATGATCATGTATTTTTTTCAGTTGCCTGGCTTCCCTGGAATGGCCTGAAGCACTCCACCCTTCCTCATCTCTTCACCAGGAGCCCAGGGCCCTCAGCCTGGAGGAGGGTATCTGGACTTGGGTTTTCTTCCTCCCGGAATCAGTGCTCCAGGCGGTGCGAGGGTCTGGGCAGAGCTGGAGGCCTGTCTGCCACACGGTTTTCTTAAGGGGGACCATCCTCCCGACACCATTTCCTGAGCTTTTTCTGGCAAAGACCCTCTTGCAGCCCCTCTTGCTCGTCTGCGTCCTCCCTTGCTCCTCTCAGACCTTTCCTCAGAGTGACTCTACCCCTGCTCTGAGAACCATGCTCCACTCCGTTCCCACCTCTCCCCAAAACAATACCCAAGACTCCTCTTTCGGTCTCCATTTCCATCTATCTCCATCTCTGAGTGCCCCCACAGACAGCCCCCAGAGCCCTCCCCACTTTCCTTAAGGTGGCACAGTCACCTAGACAGTCTGTGCTCCCTGGAAGACGAGATTTTCCTTCTGCTCAGCCAGGGAGGCCCCGAACAGTGGAAGCCTCAAGGAGAGGAAATCCTCGCTGGCCTTCCTGCCTCCTCGCCCCTCAGGATGCTGTCTGGCCTCAGCACCCTCCCAGACCGTTCCCTCCACTCTGGCTAGAGAGCGCTCTGTCCTTGCTGGGGCCACGGGAACCCCACAGCCTTGGGTTTCCCATTGCTGGGGGAGCAAGAGCAAGAGGAGAGGCACAGGCCTGAGAGAGGCTGGCGGATGCAGGGTCTGCACATAGGCCCACAGAGGAGGAAGGCCGTTTTCGGAGCCACGTGGCCTGGGTCCTGAATCCAGGATTACAGGGGTCTTGCCAGGCTTCCAACCACTGTCCTCTTTGTTACACCCCTTGTGGGCAGTTGGCACACTCACCCATGGGCGATTCACTCTGTGTGTGTGTGTGTGTGTGTGTGTGTGTGTAAGATCAAAGCATCCTCGGTATTACTAATAAAGCTCTGGGAGAACGGGTCTACAGCCAACAGGGCTTTCCAATATTCCCCACGCCCTCCTTTCATTGAACTCATTACTCCAAACTTCCAACCTCCTCCCTTACTCTTAAATCACAGAGTGCAATTCATTTTCACACGAGCAACCAGCACCGTGTGCGGGGAGGCAAGGAAAGGGGGTCAGGGGGGCATCTACAGGCTAAAGGGGTAAGTGGAGTGGAGCAGAGGGAAGGAAGCAATTCTGCCTGTGGAAATCCGTTCCCTACTCTAAAAAAATCACCCCCCACAAAAACTACAGACAAAACCCTGGTGCGAGTGTCTGAAGAATTTTGTTTTGAAAGCTGTTCCGTGCCCCTGGTCACCGCGAAGGAAAGAGGGGTGCGCGGGGCTGCGGGGTGCGGGCACCCAGCGCCTCTGGCCACAGACGTTCCCTCCAGGAAGTTCAGGTGCCTCGGCCTCACCCCAGGTTTTCAATAATAAACATGTGTTATCCTTGCCCGCATGCGTGACATTTTTTTGAAAAGGAAAATAAGCCACACGAAGACGAGCCGTCTGCGCGTAAAAACTTGTCTATACCCGGGCTGGAGAGGCCAGGAAGGAAAGGCCACCTACCATTTATTTTTATAAACATCGTCATAAAACACACGCATTTGAAGCGACGGCTATAAATAAGCTGGGCTGTTTTCACTCCAGGTTTATTTGGGCCCTGAATGGCCTGCGCCGGCCGAGGGGCCGAGCCGTCGGGCCTCCCCTTGCGGGCTCAGCGCTGGCCCCGCGCTGCCCTGGCCTCCGAGCCAGGCCGTGCCTTGCTGAGTCTGCGCGCACACCTCCCCAGCCCTCGCCCGGCTTCTGCCAACCCCCCCCCCCTGGCCCGTGTCCCCTGTGCCCCGGTCCCCTTCCAGGACCTGCCCCTCGGCGGGAGGACACCTGACGGAGAGGAGAGGCGGCTGGGTTACGGGCTTCCTTTCTCAGAGACTCTCGGCCCGCGGCCTCGCAGATGTTCTCCCCGGGTTTGTTTTGATAGCTTGTTTCAAAAACAGTTCATATCCACCAACTGTTCAGATAATAATATTCCAAGTGGCGAGCAACTGTGATTATTTTGGTTGCTGTTTATCCTGGCGAGGCGGGCCCAGCTGGAAAACATGAGGGGGGGAGGGAGTCCCCATTCTTGCTCTTCTAATTGTTGCCCCTATGGACCGTGGGGGAGGCTTTTCAGCTTGCTTCACGTGGGAGCCCTGTGTTCCCAGGGGAAGCGGAGGGGAAAGAGTCAGACGGAGGGGATAGTAGTGTGGGTAGTACCGTGCTGTTAACCGTCCCGCCGAGGCAGCCTGTGGCACAATCCCACCCAGAACCTTTCTGTACTCGCTTGTGCCAGGATTGAGGGGGGGCCTGGCTTAGGCGTGCAGTTGGTCATTTGAACGGACTCCCGCTGCAACGTCCCAAACATTCCAGGCCTAAAATCAAACTTCCCATATTCCCACCCAGCCCCAGACGCCCCTGCCTGCTTCCCTAAATGTACAAAGGCACCCACCCCTGCATTCCCAGGCACCCCGCAGGGCCTGCTGTCCCCTGCCACATTCCTCTCCCTTGACCTCCCAAGTCAGGGCTTTGCCAAGCCCCACTGATTTTCCTGGGCCGTTTTTTATCTCTGGCATCCATCTCCTGTTCTCCCTCCTCACTGCCTCCACTCCTGGTTGGCCCCACACCTGTCCCTTTCACTGTGGCAGAAACTTGCCCCCACAGTCCCAGATTTTCCCCCTCCCCGTCCATTGCCCCCTCCCACCTGCTGCCAGGCTCAGCTTCCGGCAGCTTCACCGTTGTCACTCCTGCTCAGAAACCCTTCCTAACCTCCCACTGCGTGCAGAGTGGAGTCACAAAGCATCTTGCCTGCTAGGCCAGGCCTTCCACGCTCTGATTCTAACTTGACTTCACACCTGGTCTCTCTACTGTCCTATACAGATCTTTCCCACTGCCCAGGCAGTCTGGCTATTTCTTGACCACCCCTGTGCTTTCTAGCTGTGTCGCCATGTGCCTGAGTCCAGGGCTTACCCCTCACCTGATAAGCTCCATGAAGGTACTTCCTGGCGTTGTACAGCCCGTGGGACCAGAGAGCCCCTGGGCCTTTGGACATGCTGCTTCCTCTTTCTGAGGCACCCTCCTCTCCCAGCTCCACCCATCAAAATCACAGTATTCTCAAGCACCACTTTTCCCTTGTTAGAAAGGGTAGCTCTTATTCCTAAGTCTCTGAAAAAATTGTATCCGAAGTATTCAGTATTTCTTTGTGTTTATGTGACAGATTTTGTTAGAACACAAACCTCCTTAAGGATAAAGACCATGAATTACGTTTCTGTATATAATTTGCTGTGCCTAGCACTTGGGATAGCACATAGTAAGTGCTCAGTAAATTTCTGCTGGACGAATGAAAGAGTGGATGACTTATGTTGGGCTCGGACTTGCCAAATTTCACCATCAGTCTCTGCTTGCATTAAATTCAGGCATATCTAGTAGGTCTTTCCTCATCCTTCTTTGCTACTAGACTGCAGACAAGAATTGAGTAGAACAGGAAGGATGTTCCTTCCACCATCCAGACTCACATCATGGTGAATCAGGGATTCTCAGGTATCTGAGTCCGCAACATCCAAGCCAGCGCTCCAAGCCCTGAGTCCCAGGACATGTCTCCAGGGCGCAGGGATACAGGGGGCAGGGGCTATGGGGGAGGGAGCCTTGAACCCACGCCCCCACTTCACCAGATCAGTTCTGCTTATATCTGTGCCGTCTCTTGAGGTCTGGAAGAAGCCAAATGCAACCAGAGGCCATTTTCTTAAAATGAGAAACCAAATCAAACCATAGATACAGTCCATAGATATAGTCCTAGGGAAAAATCCCAAACTCTTAAGAGAAATGCCTGTTTAAGCTTATTTGTAGGGGTCTTAAATATGTGCCACGGCTTTCAGTCCAGAACAGTCAGGGCATTATCACAGGACAGCCCACAACAAAGAGCCAAGAGGTCCAAATGTCCAGGGTCCAGGGGAAGAGCCAGGAGGGTAGGGGTGTGGGTGCCACGATCAAGTTGTGTAACTTAGTCCCAGTTCTCACCTCCCTACACTCTGCACTTACTCAAAAGCGCAGAGTGGCCCAAGGGGCCAACGCAGGGTGGTGTGGGGGTCACAGAGGTCAGGAGCCTGAGCCCAGGGAGCGTGTCCTGGGCAGGGAGCCGCATCCAGAGGTGAGGCGCGGGGCAAGGGCACCGAGGGCAGGCGTCTTAGCCTTCGCCTGAACTTGTTGATCTGGAAGGCCCTCTCCGGCTCTAACGTTTCGGACTCTGACTCAGCGGGCAGCCGCGTGGACCCAGTTGCTAGGGGAAATGCTGCGTGCACATTTATTCTGGGTTTGGATATTTAAAGAGCAGGGAGTGTTGGACTACATTTCGGAAGTGCTTGAAGAGGGAGGGGGTTGCAGACCGGGCTTTTCTTTAAACAGTTATAGATATCCTGTCCTGATCTCTCGGTCCACAAAGAGTAATTTTCTTCCCCTAAGAATCTGACGTGGGTCCTGCCCATTGTGTCTGCCTGGCTGGCTCCGGGCTGCTCAGTCCGGGCAGGAAGCAGGTGGCCCGAGGTGGGACATGTGCCCAGCCCCCTCCCCGGCTGGCCGTGGGTCCCCATCCAAGTGCCACCCCTCTTCCAGAAAGCAAAGCGTGGCGGCCGCCCCCTAGGCTGTGGGGAGGGAAGCAGAGTGTCGGTCGGGTTCTGCTTGCCGCCTGGGAGCTGGGGCTGACCCTCCCCTGGGGATGACAAGAAGGAGACCCCTGGGCTCTCAGGGGTCTTGGCACAGGTGGTAGCCCCGGGGCCCCTTGGGACACTGGGGAGCCCAGGCTTCCTTTTCCACGCCTGCTGTTTTCACTGGCTCAGGAAACTGACCGATAGCTGGGACTTTGTTTTCAAAGCCCTGCGTCATTTTTACTATTTAAACGGCCACTTCGGGCTGCTTTTAGGGAGGTGGCCCTTTTGTTGCTTTTCTCACTCAGGATGTTGTTTCCAGTAGATTTCCTCACAGACTCTGTCTGCTGCCTTTGTTTGCCTCTCTGAATGCTCATGGAGAAGTCTTCCAGAATCCAGGCTGAATCAGTGAATTGGACCGGGGGTGCTGTGAGGAGCACAGTTGAATTTTTTTCTGATGACATTTATTGTTTTCCTTTCTGCTCACAGAGGTCATCTTGTCCACATGCTCGTTATAGCACATTTGAGAAATAGAGGAAATAAATGTAGGTGATAGAAGAGGAAAGTAAGTATCACCCACAGCCCTGCGGCCAGAGACCCACCACTAGCGGCCTTCCCATGTGTTTTTTCTTTCTTTCTTTCTTTCTTTCTTTCTTTCTTTCTTTCTTTCTTTCTTTCTTTCTCTCTCTCTCTCTCTCTCTCTCTTTCTTCTTTTTCTGACTGGCTCATGCTACACGTATTGCTAAGGAAGCAGCTTTTTACACCCAACACTGTCCTGAACATGGTCCCAGGCCCTTGGATGTTTTGTAGGCACAGTTTTTAAGCCTCTTTTGCTCTCTTTGGGCTCTTCTGCCAGCAAAGCAACATCAAAGACATTAGCCAGTGTTCCCAAGGAGAGGAGGACAGGAAAACTGAATAGATACCATAGTTTGATCTGTATGGAAAGCCTAGAGGGCT
Source organism: Ailuropoda melanoleuca (assembly GCF_002007445.2). NCBI lineage: Eukaryota > Metazoa > Chordata > Mammalia > Carnivora > Ursidae > Ailuropoda > Ailuropoda melanoleuca. The sequence continues at coordinate 27,918,578 of NC_048232.1, read as the reverse complement.
GGGGTGGTGGGTAACTTTTATTTTCTTCTTTCTCTTCTATGGTTTGCACGGTTTTCTGGAGCAAACCTCGGAGAAGAGGCAGAATGATGCAGTGATCGGATGTGCAGCCTCAGGCATCGGGGGCGCGGGGTCCTTGCTGCCGCTGTCCAGGCACGAGGCCTGCTGAACTGCGCTGTGACTCCGTTTCCTCATCTCTAAAGTGCGGACGGTGATGCTACCTACCCTGTAGGGAGGTTCTGAAGTTCAGATGTAGTAAAGTGATGCACGAGAAGCCGGGTAAATACGGGCAAACAGTAATCATTGTGGCTTCCCATTAGCCTTATCATAGTAGAAATGCTGAAAGTTACGGGCTTCTGTGCTGAATTGTGTCCCCTTCAAATTCATCTTTGATGTCCTAATCCCCAGTAGCTCAGAATGGGACTGTGTTTGCAGATTGTGCTTACAGGGAAATTGAGTTAGAGTGCGGTCATCAGGGTGGGCCCTAATCCTATATGACTGGTCTCTTTATAGGAAGAGAGTGGGACCCAGACACCCCCAGAGGGAAGACCAGGGGAGGACCCAGAGTGAAGGTGGCCATCTACAGGCCAAAGAGAGAGGCCTCTGAAGAAGCCAACCCTGCCAACACTCTGATCTGGGGCTTTCAGCGTCTGAACCTGTGAGAAAATAATTTCTGTTGTTTAAGCCCCCGGCATGTGGTACTTTGTGTTGGCGGCCCTAGCAAACCAATACAGTTCCTTAGTGCGAATATTGGCGCTGGTGTTTGCGGCGTCTCTGCCCTGAGTTCCTTACATTCTAAGAGCAGTGCCAAGAGGTCTAAGAGATGGTGGAAAAATCTCAAAGAAAAAGAGCCCCTGCCTTTGACCCAGCAAAACAGGCCCCGTTCCCCTTGCCCACTCCTGGAAGCTCCCTCGGCTTCCTGGCAGGCTCAGTGTCCTGGGGGTGTCCTTGGGGCCCCCTCGCTCATGCCTCACCACGACTGTTTCTCCCCGGAAAGCAGCCAAGGCTCTCAACTCCGTTTGGAGAGAATTCACTCCTTCCTCCTCCAGGAGCCTTGGCCACCCATTTTCCCGTAGAAGGTGCCCTCTTTCCTGAAGGTGTATCTGCATTTGAATGAAGGCGGTTTAAAACCTCCAGACACCAATAAGAGAATGTTTTCATGCATGTGCCCTTTGCCTCACTAACGGGATGGTTTTTTTAGGGTAGGATTTCTTTTGAATGCTTAAATATATTTATTTTTTATTATTTTTTTAAAATTTATTTTGTTGTGGTAAGACCACTTAATGAGAGACCTACCTCCTTGACACATTTTTAAGTGTGCAGCACGTTGTTGTGGACCAGGGTACCATCTCGTGCCGTAGTGTCTAGAGTGTATTTATCTTTTCTCCACTGAAACTTCATGCCTGTTGAGGCGTAACTCCCCTCTCCTTTCTTTCCCGCCCCTGGCAACCACCATTCCACCCTCTGAGTCTGTGAATTTGACTTTTTTATTTTAGATACTTCATATAAGTGGGATCATGTCTTTCTGTGACTGGCTTATTTCACTTAGCACAATGTCCTCAGGGTTCACCCATATTACAGAATTTCTCTGTGTTAAGTTGGAATGGTATTCCATGGTATGTATACACCCGAGTTTTGTTATCCACTCCTCTGTCGGGGGTCATTAGGCTGTTTCCACATGTGGCTATTGTGAATGATGCGTCTCCGCGAGATCTTGATTTCAGTTCTTCAGGCTAAATGCACGGCCGTGGGATCTCAGGGTAGGATCTGAAAGACAGGGAGAGGACGCCCCTGGGACTGCAAGTGCAGGGCCTCTTCATCCAAGGACAGCTAGCCCTCCGCCGAGAGTGCACAAGGGGGAAAAGTGGCTGTTGGGTCAGAATATTTTTGTCTTTAGGGTGCGCCTGGATAGCCCAGTCGTTAAGCGTCTAGCTTCGGCTCAGGGCATGATCCTGGCATTCCTGCATGAGTCCCATATCGGGCTCCTCTGCTGGGAACCTGCTTCTTCCTCTCCCACTCCCCCTGCTGTGTTCCCTCTCTCGCTGGCTATCTCTCTGTCAAATAAATAAATAAAATCTTTAAAAAAAAAAGAATATTTTTGTCTTTGCCAGCTGAGGGTCAGCTCCTTCTCCTCAGCTGGGAATTAACCGCTGCCCCTTGTCTGCTAAGCCAGCCCCTCTCCAGCCACCCTATTTTCTCAGGAGACAGTCTTATAAATCTGGCTAATAACTCCCATTTCATTTCCCCAAACTCCATTAGAGGAAAATTATAATGAAGCTCAAATACTTGCGAGGTTATTCATGGGAAAGACCTTTGGCTTTTAAAGAATGCATTTTAGATGGCTGGATTAATCGAGTGGCACATTACAACACGGCCCTGCTGAAGTTTGCAGGAGGTCCCTGGCTCCCGGCGTTGGGCATTACACCATGCTGCCAGGGAGCATGAATTATCTTTCCAGGAAGAGGCAGGAATTAATATGTCAGAGGGAAAAGAGGCACTGGCAGCACTGATGAAAGCCCCGGACCGTTGCGCCTTGTCAAGGTCCTGCGAGGTGGAGTCCAGCTCAAGAGCGAGCGCCCTGAGCAGGCTCCTCTTGGAGAAGGGCCCGGCGCAGAGCAGCAGAGAATTTATGCACTGCGCCTCCCCATCCGGCCCTGCTCATCCACAGGGGCTGGGGCAGGAGCCTTTGTAGCCTTGGAAAGAGACACTTACCTAGATGCTTAATTTGTGACAGGCGCGTTGAAAAAAAAATGCTGATTTCATTCATTTTATTACCTCCCTGGCACAGCAAGTTAATTAAAAAAAAAGTATGGTTGCTGCCTTGTGCTCACTTAAGAGGTTGATTTGTAATGTAAATATATGCATTTGTATGGGACATACATTGATAGAAAAGTAATAATAATGATGATAGCGTCTATCATTAAATGAGTTCCAGACCCAGGGGAAGGAGTTACACACAGGTTATTTATAACCCTGCCAAGCCAACGTTAGTCAATTCATTTTACTGATGGAGAAACCGAGGGGCTCAGAGTGGTGAAGGCTCTTGCCCAAGGTCACATAGCTGAGATGTGGATATGCTGGAATTTGACCTCACTTACAAGGCAGTATTCATGGCAGGGTGAACTGGAACTTCTGTCTGTACTCCCTGTGCCATCCCCCCATGTGCCTCCCCGCAGTCATCACCATGGTCAAGGGAGGACCCTGGGCATTAGGGCAAAGCAAGACTGACAACATAGTTCACCGTTCTGTAACGTGAGGAAGCTGAGGCCTGTGACCTGCAGCAAGCTATAGGCTGCCTACAGAAATGCAATTTTAATAAGACACAAGTAGGTTAAGCATAAAAGATGAAAAAAGGTACAGTCTGCTAACCATTAATCAAAAGAAAACTGGAGAGAGGATATTAATATAAGACAAAGTAGACTACAGAACAAACAACATTTCCAGGGGGGAAAAATGTCATTTCATAATGATAAAGGGATCAATTAATCAAGAGGACATAATAATTCTGAATGTTTATGTACTGAGTGGACAGTCCTTCAAAATACACAAAGCAAACACTGACAGAGCTGCAAGAAGAAATAGACAAACTCACAATTATAGTCCAAGATTTCAAAACCACTCTCTCAATAATTACTAGAACAGGTGGGCAGAAGATTAGCAAGGATACAGAGGACTGGGACAACACTGTCCGTCCACTCGGCTTGATTGACATTTGTAGATCACTTCAATCAGCCAGAGTGGAATCCATGTTCTTGGCAAGTACACACAGAAGATTGACCAACCACATCATACTCTGGTCTATAAAACAAGTCTCAATAGATTTAAGCAGATTCACGTCATACAAAGTACATCCTCTGACCACAGTGGGAGTAAATTGCAAATCAATAGCCAATATTTGGAAAATCTCCAAATAATTATAAATTAAATAACACATTGGTAATTACCCAGTGAGTCAAAGAAGAAGTTATATGATTATCTTAATCGCCATATAAAAAGCATTTACAAAATCCAACCTTTGTTCCTGAATAAACACACACACACACACACACACACACACACACACACGATGTGGACTAGTAGTAACTAGTCTCTATTTCATAAGAGGCATCTACAAAAAATATATAACTATCATCCTAATTGATAGTGGGAGACTAAATCCTTTCCCTCCCCTAAGGTCTGGAATAAGAGATGTCTGCTTTATAACTTCTGCTTGACATTGTACTGGAGGCACTAACCAGGGAAATTAGGAAAGATAAAGACATAAGAGACACTGAGATGGAAAGGGAGAAGCAAAGCTCTCTTTACTTGTGGACAATATGGTCATCTATGATCAAAGTGATCAACTAAGAAGTGAATTATTGCAAGCCAGCAGGGTACAATAGCAATATACAAAAATCATTTTTTTGTTTGTTGTTTTGTTTTGTTTTGTTTTGTTTTTAGAGAGAGAGAGAGAAGGTGGGGGCAGAGAGAGAGGGAGAGAGGGAATCTTAAGCAGGTTCCACACCCAGCTTGGAACATGATGCCGATCACAACCCTGAGATCATGACCTGAGCTGGAATCAAGAGGCAGATGCTTGACTGACTGAGTCACCCAGGTGCCCCTCCCCACCAAATCACATTTATTTCTGTAGGCTGACAATGACTAACCAGGAGTTGGAATTAAGAAAAAATATTATCATTTACAATGGCATCCAAAAATATGAAATTGGAATAAATTTGACAGAAGATATGCAAGATCTGTACACTGCAAACTGTGAATCCTTGCTGATGAAAGTTGAGGAAGACCTAAATAAATTGAGAAAGATACCTTATTATGGGTGAGTAGACTCACTATGGCTAAGATGTCAGTTCTTCCACATTGATCTATTTATAGATTTAACACAATTCCTACCAAAATCCCGGTTGTTTTTATGTAGAAACTGTCAGTTGATTCCTAAATTCATATGGAAATGCAGAGAATAGCCAAATAACTTTGAAAAGGAGGGATGGCTACCTGATTTTAAGTCCATGGAAATTAGGACTTTGAGCTCTTTCTTGTATTTCTTTTCAAGCACAAAACCTTGCCTGTGACTCCCTAGAAGTGTTCTCATTGACCCAAGGTTGAGGATGAGCTTGTGGGGAGGATGGGTCCCCAAAGGAAGACCTGGGGGTGTTCCAGAAAAGGAGAATGGACAGATGTGTGACACACAGAAACAACAGATATCCATCGCAGGAGGGCCACGAGAGGAATTCAGGGTGAGCCACTCATTTCCTCTCCCAGGAAAACAAATGTGGTGCAGGGGGCATGCACATGCTGGACAAATGACACACCTCAGGGCCACAGAGCCCAGGAAACAGTGGAGGAGGTATTCAAGAGACACTTGATGAAGACGTGAGAATGTGTCCTGTCTTCCCTTGTGAGGCATGGGAAAAGTCTGAGGGAGCAAAGCTTCCCCCTTTGTCCCTCCTCCAGCGATATTACCTTTAGACCTGTCGCCATTGTTCAGTGGAGAATTTCTTACAGGGAATTCAGTCATGGGCATTGGCCAGCCTGAGGTCGACAGGACTGTGTGGCCCTAGGAAACAGGACGGCACTGTTCCTCCTTCTTTCCTTGTCTAAGCCCCTCAGATAGAGGACGATGGAAAGGGTGCCCATTGCAGAAAGACCAGGAGCCCTGGGGTGCCAAAGAAAGTCTATGTGGGGGGGGAGGGGGTTAACAGTCAGTGTTCAGATTATGCTGTGGGTTGGAATAGCTAGCCTTCAGTTGCAGAAAGGGCTGCTACCCAAATAATATTGGAATGACACATAACAAACAAAGTAACTTGCAACTTCTCTCAGAAGGAGCTGCTTTTAGAGCCCACAGACAGAGACCTGGCCCTGGAGCCCCTTTCCTGACCGCCCCCCCCTTACCCTAGCTCTCTGTGCCCCCACCACAGAAACTTCCAGTTGGCAATCTCCATGCTGTAGGTCCGGAGAAAGCAGATAGGAAACCTCAAGTAGAGGAAGACACTTCAGTCACCTCCCAGGTCACACACAAAGATGTGTTCTTGTCCTTTGGCCACCATTCCTAGTACTAGAATGATAATAAAATTGCAAAACTTACTTCAGGCCTATTATGTGCCAGACACTATTCAAAGTGTTGTACAAATAGCAACTCTTTGAATGCTCACAACTGCATGTGGGTAAGAGTTACTGTTATTATTTTCATTTAACAGTTGAGGAGGGGCGCCTGGGTGGCACAGCGGTTAAGCGTCTGCCTTCGGCTCAGGGCGTGATCCTGGTGTTATGGGATCGAGCCACATCAGGCTCCTCTGCTATGAGCCTGCTTCTTCCTCTCCCACTCCTCCTGCTTGTGTTTCCCTCTCTCGCTGGCTGTCTCTATCTCTGTCGAATAAATAAATAAAATCTTAAAAAAAAAAAAAAACAAAAAAAAAACAGTTGAGGAAACTGAGGCACAGCCATATTGGTAACTGAGCCATGACCGGCCTCTGTGTCTTCCCGGAACTCCTTTCCATTCAGCCCCATCTTTTCTGGAAACAGTTGCTTCCAGAACACACGCCGTGCCTTAAGAGCACCAGGTGATACAAAGAAAACAACCATGTTATAAATACATACACTCAAGTCCCATTACCTAGGAGAACCTTAACTTCTTGGTCTTTTTCAAGCTACTTTACTATGTTCAGGTTTCTCAACAGGTCCTTATTTTACTTATTTTACTACCATTGACCCATAACGGTGATTTTCTTTTTCCCTCAGGAGAAAGGAACATTTGTCCCAGATTGACTTGGTATCTCCTTGGAAAATCAAAACTGCTAAAATGGAAAAAATGGGATAGTTTCTAACTACCAAATCCATGATGGGCAAGGCTGTGTGTGGGGTATAGGGACAGGAAGGGAGGGCAACTCATGACTTTCACTACAGATCCCTACCAGAAAGATGTCAGACCGAATATTGGACACCAGGCAGCTGTATCCAGACTGTATCTCTTCCCTTTTAACTTTTATTTTGAAGTAGTTACAGATTCCCAGGAAGTTGTGAGGCTAGTAGAGAGATGTCCTGTGACCATTTCTCCAGCTTCCCCCCGAAGGTGACATCTTACACAGTAACAGTACACAGTAACAGAACAATGAGAACGATTGACATTGGTACAGTGGTGTCACACATTGGGGTGTTTTATCACATGTGCATGTTTGTGGGACCAGCACCGTAGTCAAGATCCAGAACTTGTTCCTCATGACAAATATCTCCCTCCTTCTCCTCCTTCTCCTCGTTCCTATCCCCTGGCCACCATGAATCTGTTCTCCACAGCATTCATTTTGTCATTTTGAAAATGTTATGTAAATAGAAACATAGACTATTTACCTTTAATGTAATTATTGTTATGTTAGGGACTAAGTCGGCCTTTTTATTTTATTTTTTTTTGTTTGTTCCTTTTGCTTTCCTCTTTTTTTTTTCTGTCTTACTGTTGGTTACTTGAACATTTTTCAGAATTCCATTTTGATTTTTCTACAGTGTTTCCAAATGTATCTCTTTGTGTAGATGGTTTAGTGGTTGGTTTAGGTATTATGTTATGCATACATAATTTATAACAGTCCATCACTGTTGACATTTTACCAGCTTGAGTCAAGTGCTGAAACCCTTCCCTCTTTTCATTTCCTATTATTCTCCCTTGTTTATGATATAATTTCCTAAGTATTTCCTCTTCATGGATTTAGAACCAATTGAACGCTGTTACAATTTTTGTTTCAACCAAACCCAATTTAGAAAATTCAAGAAGTCTATGGTATTCATCTTTTTAATATTCTTCCCATTGTTCTTTTTCCCTCCCAGAAGTTTCTTTCTGTTCAATAATTTTCTTTAGCTCTTTTAGGGTATGTCTGCAGGCCACAGAGTCTCTTAGTTTTCCTAATCTTAAAATATGTCTCTTTACTCATGAAAGATATTTTCACTGGATACAGGATTCTGGGTCAACAGTTCTTTTCTTTCAGCACTTGGAAAATATGCTGCCACTTCCTTTTGGCCTCTGTGGTTTCTGATGAGAAGTTTACTGTCATTCAAATTGCTTTCTCCCTCAAGGTAAGGTATTGTTTCTCTCTGATGGCTTTCAAGAACTTTTTTGAGGGGGGCACCAGGGTGGCTCAGTCAGTTAATCATCCGACTGAGCTCAGGCCATGATCTCAGAGTCATGAGACCGATCCCGGTGTCAGGCTCTGTGTTCAGTGGGGAGTCTGCTTGAGATTCTCTCTCTCCCTGTCCCTCTGCCTCCCCCCACCATGCATGTGCTCTCTTTCTCTCTAAAATAAATAAATAAATCTTGTGAAAAAATAATTTTTTTTTTGTCTTTAGTTTTTAGAAGTTTGATTGTAGTAAGTCTTGGTATGGTTTTCTCTGGGTTTATCCTCTTTAGGGTCCATGCAGCTTCTCAGATCTGTAAATTTATGTCTTTGCCGAATTTTGGAAATTTCCAGCCATATTTCTTCTACTGCCCTTTCAGCCCTTTTCCTCTCCTTTGAGGACTCTGGTGACATGAATGTTAGATCTTACAGGATAGTCCCAAGGTCCCTGAGGCTCCATTCATTTTTTTTTTCATTCTATTTTCTTTCTTGTTTAGACTGGGTACTTTCTATTGTTTTATGCTCAAGTTTATTTATCCTTTCCTTTGCCCTTTCCATTCTTTTGTCAAGCCCATCCATTAGGTACTTGAAATTTTGGTAATCTATTTTTCAGTCCTAAAATTTCCACTTACAGAATTTATATCCCTGCATCTTCTATTTCTTGGTTGAGACTTTCTTTTTTGTAAGTGGGTTTGTAATTGCTTGTTGGAGCATTTTTATGATGCCTGTTTTAAATTCCTTGTCACATAATTATAACATTTGTATTGTCTTGGTGTTGGTGTGTGTTGAATGTCTTTTCTCACTCATTGTGATTTTCCTGCTTCTTGGAGTAGTAAGTGATTTTTGTTTGTATCCTGAACCTGGATATTGTGTTGCAAGACTCTGCCTTTTATTTAAATCTTTTTTTTTAGCAAGTTTCCACTGACACTGCATGGGTCAAGGTGAGGCAGAGCTCTGCCCCACTGGATGGTGGTGAAAACCGTGGTTTCCCATCCACCTTCCTCTGACACTGGGGGAGGGGGAAATGCCACCTCATTACCACTGGATGAGTGTGAAAGTTCAGGGTCCCCTCGTGGTCTCCACTGGCCCTAGGGAGACTGAAGTTTCCAGATCCCTACTCAGTCTTCTCTGATGCCAACCTAGTGGGCAGGAGAAGGAAGGGCACCTCATTACAGCAGGTGAGGTAGATATGGAGGCTCCCTGTTCTGCCTGTGCCGATGGAGTGGCAGCATGACAATTTTTACTTGGTGTTTGGCTGGGGGTGGAGTAGTTATTGTCCAAAAGTTTTCCATCTTGCTAGGTTGCCCCTTTTCTTGGTCCTTTACTTAGGGAAATATATTTACACTGCCAATATTTACATTTATATTCAATATTTATATATAAATATATAAAATAAACATTTATATGTTTATTACTAAATATAAATATATTAATGTAAATATATATTTATCTCAGGGTTTTTATTTGTCTTTAACATGTGGAACAGAGAAAGTGTGTATACTCCATCTTGGTCTGGAGATCTAGTCTTAGAAGAAAAGAACCCTCCACCCCAAAGAACAAGGAGAAGGATTAGGCTTGACCACTGCCAATGCCCCAACAACAGCAGCTCAGCAGTAAGACCACCAAGATGGGAGCAGAGACTGTTTGCTAAGCAGTGAGCTCTCAGCCTTCACCTCATATCACACACTTGATCCATTTGGTATCTTTTCTTTTCTTTTTTCTTTTCTTTTCTTTTTAAAAATATTTATTTAATTATTTAATTTGTTTTTATTATTTTTTTTATTATGTTCAGGGTTCATTCAATGTTTTTTCAACTTTTCAGCCATTTTACAGACTAGATTTTGTTTTGCAGAAATAGGCCCCCCTTCTAAAAATGACAATTTATCATTGTAAGATTTAAAAGAAAAAAAATCCCACTGACCTTGAAAACTTTTCTAGAAGCAAAGTTATAGCCCTGTAGTTAGAGTGCACGTTGCCCTCTAAGAGAACTCGTTTATTTGGGGTATCACTTCTGTAGATATTGTTTGTCAAACAAAACCCAACAGGAACAAGTCCTTTAGACATAATCTCTCCCCTCTACCTTCAGTGGGTCACAGGGACTCCTGGGGGCTCCTGTATTATTACAACTGCCTGGAGAAAGGCCAGGCTTTGGGCTCCAATAAATCAACATTGG